>NC_079189.1:558941189-559161189 GCF_029499605.1 Hyla sarda | reverse complement strand
GAGACAGACAGACAGACAGACAGACAGACACACAGAGACAGACAGACAGACAGAGACACAGACAGAGAGACAGAGACACAGACAGACAGACAGAGACACAGACAGACAGAGACACAGACAGACAGACACAATATATGCAGAACATTGAGCAATCCAATATGGCCGCCAAATCTGGTTATCAACAGTGGTACAGAAAGTGAGTAATCTACTACTGTGCCAAGAAACATAACTTTTAGATTAACAGTGTACATATTATACACTTAACAAAATTGCATATTAATGCTATCTAAATGTTATTGGCGAGCTGTGGCCATATTGAATATGCAAATGAACCAGCTTTAACAACTTTGGCACAGGAGGTAACTATGAACATGTCTGCCAAATTATACTTAATCTAACAAACTGTTTCAGAGAATATGTTTGTAGAATATGCTGCAATACAATTTAGCGGCCAAACCATGTGATCAACAGATTTTTAAGTAACCCCTTAAGGACCCCCCCCCCATGTGGGCGATCGATCAGATCAATTCAGATCGGCGATCCCGGGTCAAAGCGGGTCCCCAATGACCCGGAGGGGGAAAAAAAAAGGGTAAAAGGTGCCGTACGAGAGGGCACCTATCACCCTTTAGCAGCAGGAGTGATGTGCACTGGTGCCACCTCACAACCGTCCTGACTCCTGCTTTGGGGGTGTCCCTAATGACATCAACTCCGCACGGCGAAACAGTGTCTCAGGAGTCTTTACCTGGCATGGGGGCCCCCGATCCCCACCATCGGCGGTGGGATGAGGGCCCCATGAGCAAGTCGGCATCAGGTGGATAGAGCTCAGCAGCAGGAGGTAAGGCTGGCCTCCTGCTTTTGCTTAGCAACAGCTCCCAGAATGCACAAAAGGGCATGCTGGGAGTTGTTATGCAACAGCAGAAGGCAAAGCTATAACTCCAAGCATGCCCTTTGGTAGTGTGTGCATGCTGGGGGTTGTAGTTAAACAGATGGAGGCACATCTTTTCTATGAAAAAGTGTGCCTCAAGCTGTTGCATAACTGCAACTCCCAGTATGTATGGACATTAGGGATCAACCGATTATCGGTATGTCCGATATTATCGGCCGATAATCACGATTTTGGGCATTATCGGTATCGGCAATTATCTTGCCGATAAGCCGATAATGCCCCGCCCCCCGCACCGCGACCGCCACCCCCTCGACCCGCCGCGCCGCACCGCACCCCCGACCCACCGCACTGCGTCGCACCCCCCACCGTGATGCTAGGTGGTATACCGGTATGGATTTTTTCCCATACCGCCATACCGGTCGGGCCCCTCCCCCACCCTCCGAGTCAATAAAAAAATTAAACTTACCTGTAATGGGGGTGGTCCGGGCCATCTATCCATCGTTCCTGTAGTGTCCGGGGGCGTTCCGGGTGGAGGGTGAACCGAATTGTAGTTTTTTTTAACAGCTGTAGGCACACTGGTTGGGAAACACTGAGCTAAAGTCTGTTTCCTAACTCAGTGATTCCAACCAGTGTGCCTCCAGCTGTTGCAAAATTACAACTCCCAGAATGCACTGACAGACCGTACATAAGGGATCGACAGATATCTTTTTTTAGGGCCGATAACGATAATCGGTGGAGGTTAGGGCCGATAGCCGATAACTTATACCGGAATATCGGTATAAGTTATCGGCTATTTATCCCCCCGCGACACCGCTGCAGATCATTGATTTAAAGTGGGCGCTTTAAATCAATTCACTGCAGTGGCTTTTGCGGTGCCATAGGCTGCCGCCACCCGCTTCTCTCCCCCTGCCTGTCCAGGGGTCCTGAGACCTATCACCGCCAACGCTTCCCCCACCGCTGCACTGCACCGCGACCCCGACCGACCCCCCCGCACCGGCCCCATTGCCTCCCCCATCCCCGGTTTTATAATTACCTGTTCCCGGGGTCCACTCCACATCTGGCTCCGGTGGTGTCCTCCTGAGCTGTCACTGTGCGCACTGACGGGTATGTCACGTCGCGCATGTCACTCGTCATTGCGCACAGCGTAACGCAGGACGCAGCAGGAGCAAGTAGTATCGTGGGCCCCGGGAACAGGTAATTATAAAACCGGGGATAGGGGAGGCAATGGGGCTGGGGCGGTGCGGCGGTTCGGGGGGTGGTGTGGGGCATTATCGGCTTATCGGGAAGGTAATTGCCGATACAGATAATGCCCAAAATCGTTACAGATAATGCCCAAAAACTATCCTGCACCCCTAACGGGGGGGGGGGGGAACTATCCTGCACCCCTAACGTGGGGGGGGGGAGGGGAACACTATCCTGCACCCCTAACGTGGGGGGGGGAGGAACTATCCTGCACCCCTAACGTGGGGGGGGGGGAACTATCCTGCACCCCTAACGTGGGGGGGGGGGGGGGAACTATCCTGCACCCCTAACGTGGGGGGGGGGGGGGGAACTATCCTGCACCCCTAACGTAGGGGGGGGGGGGAACTATCCTGCACCCCTAACGTAGGGGGGGGGGAACTATCCTGCACCCCTAACGTAGGGGGGGGGGAACTATCCTGCACCCCTAACGTGGTGGTGGGGGGGGGGAACTATCCTGCACCCCTAACGTGGGGGGGGGGGAGAAACTATCCTGCACCCCTAACGTGGGGGGGGGGGGAGAAACTATCCTGCACCCCTAACGTGGGGGGGGGGGGAACTATCCTGCACCCCTAACGTGGGGGGGTGGGGGGGGAACTATCCTGCACCCCTAACGTGGGGGGGTGGGGGGGGAACTATCCTGCACCCCTAACGTGGGGGGGGGGGGAACTATCCTGCACCCCTAACGTGGGGGGGGGGGGGGAACTATCCTGCACCCCTAACGTGGGGGGGGGGGGGAACTATCCTGCACCCCTAACGTGGGGGGGGGGGAACTATCCTGCACCCCTAACGTGGGGGGGGGGGAAACTATCCTGCACCCCTAACGTGGGGGGGGGGGGGGAACTATCCTGCACCCCTAACGTGGGGGGGGGGGGAACTATCCTGCACCCCTAACGTGGGGGGGGGGAACTATCCTGCACCCCTAACGTGGGGGGGGGAACTATCCTGCACCCCTAACGTGGGGGGGGGGGGGAACTATCCTGCACCCCTAACGTGGGGGGGGGGGGGAACTATCCTGCACCCCTAACGTGGGGGGGGAACTATCCTGCACCCCTAACGTGGGGGGGGGGAACTATCCTGCACCCCTAACGTGGGGGGGGGGGGGGGGACTATCCTGCACCCCTAACGTGGGGGGGGGGAACTATCCTGCACCCCTAACGTGGGGGGGGGGGGGAACTATCCTGCACCCCTAACGTGGGGGGGGGAACTATCCTGCACCCCTAACGTGGGGGGGGGGGGGACTATCCTGCACCCCTAACGTGGGGGGGGGAACTATCCTGCACCCTTAACGTGGGGGGGGGGGAACTATCCTGCACCCCTAACGTAGGGGGGGGAACTATCCTGCACCCCTAACGTAGGGGGGGGAACTATCCTGCACCCCTAACGTAGGGGGGGGAACTATCCTGCACCCCTAACGTGGAGGGGGGGGGGGGAACTATCCTGCACCCCTAACGGGGGGGGGGAACTATTCTGCACCCCTAACGTGGGGGAGGGGGGGGGGGAACTATCCTGCACCCCTAACGTAGGGGGGGGGGGAACTATCCTGCACCCCTAACGTGGAGGGGGGGGAACTATCCTGCACCCCTAACGTGGAGGGGGGGGGGAACTATCCTGCACCCCTAACGTGGGGGGGGGGGGGACTATTCTGCACCCCTAACGTGGGGGGGGGAACTATTCTGCACCCCTAACGTGGGGGAGGGGGGGAACTATCCTGCACCCCTAACGTGGGGGAACTATCCTGCACCCCTAACGTGGGGGAACTATCCTGCACACCTAACGTGGGGGAACTATAATGCACACCTAACGTGGGGGAACTATAATGCACACCTAACGTGGGGGAACTATAATGCAGACCTAACGTGGGGGAACTAACGTGGGGGAACTATCCTGCACACCTAACGTGGGGGAACTATCCTGCACACCTAACGTGGGGGAACTATACTGCCAACCTAATGTGTATTCTGATTTAATTGCTGTACTGGCACTTTGAGGGGAAAAAAGTTGGTGTGCATTACGGTTCAGGCACTCGGGCTCAAAAAGGTTCGCCATCACTGTCATAGACTTTCGCTGCACAGAGATTGGGACTTAACAGGGACGCTCCGCTACCCCAGCAGAGCCCAAGACTTGCATTACTAACTAGCCACAGCTAGCATCGGCATTCAGCCTTGGACCTCTGTCCTCCTTGCTTATCCTCCCCATGCCACCGGGGTATTGGAGGCAGAGCCCGGAGGACTGCCAACGTAGATACGTGCAGAACACAGAGCATTTGAAGAGCCTTTATCACCTTCTTTAACTTGTCCCCGTGCTGCCAGGGTATAGAAGGAGTAACTTCGTGATACTGTGTGAAACTTTGTGAAGCTTCAGCACTACCACGCGCATTTGCCTATTCTACACAGACAGCCCTGCGCAGACAGGGAGAGTGGGCTCAGTACTGGGAGTCTCCAGCGCTGTCGAGCGCTGCAACTACAGCCAACACTGTGGATTTAATCTTTTAGCGCTATTTGCGCTAAATACCCTCATTGAGACTACAATTCACACCAATCATCACCTAACAAATAGGACATTTGCAATTTCCAGACTGTCCCACTGTGCTTACTATAGCACAGACCTCAGTGTGATTTTAGCCAGCAATTGTGTTTTTATGTATTTTACATTTTATATATCATTTGTATTACGGTATATTGTGTGCAGTCCAAAGCAAGGGCCCTGCCAAGGACATCCCCATTAAGTCATCAAGAGTATCTTTGTTTTCTGTTCTGGCACCATAGGGGCTTCCTAAATGTGACATGCCCCCAAAAACCGTTTCAGAAAAACTCACTCCCCAAAATCACATTCTGAGCCCTCTACTGCACCCGCCGAACACTTGACATACACATGAGGTATTTCCTTACTCGAGAGAAATTAGGTTACAAATTTTGGGAGGCTTTTTCTCTTATTACCCCTTGTAAAAATTAATACTGGGTCTACAAGAACAAGTGAGTGTAAACAATGAAGAAGATTTTGAATTTTCGCCTTCACTTTGCTGCTATTCCTGTAAAACACCTAAAGGGTTAACACTTTCTGTATGTCATTTACAATACTTTGAGGGGTTCAGTTTTTATAATGGGGTCATTTATGGGGTATTTCTAATATGAAGGCCCTTCAAATTCACTTCAAAACTGAACTGGTCCCTGAAAAATGCCAATTTTGAAAATTGAGAAAAATTTGAAAATTGCTGCTGAACTTTGAAGCCCACTGGTGTCTTCCAAAAGTAAAAACATGTCAACTTTATGATGCAAACAACATGTTGTATATGTGAATCAATAAAGAATTTATTTGGGATGTCTATTTTCCTTATAAGCAGAGAGCTTCAAAGTTAGAAAAATGCAAAAAAAAATTTTTCTGCAAATTTTTCAATTGTTCACCAAGAAATGATGCAAGTATCGACAAAAATTTGCCACTAACAAAGTAGAATATCTCAAGAATAAACAATCTCGGAATTAGAATAAAAAGGTAAAAGCATCCCAGAGTTATTAATGCTTAAAGCGACTGTGGTCAGATGTGCAAAAAATGCTCCCGTCCTTAGGGTTATAATGGGCTCTGGCCCCAAGGGGGTTAAGGTGAAAATGGGCTTGGTCCTTAAGGGGTTAACAAATCTGACTCTGGACAACAGTGACAACACATACAGCAAATAATATACCTGCAGCTTTAGCAGTTCCAAAGAAGATTTTTGAATATTGTGCAAAAATTGCCACAAAAACCAAGATTGCGGCCTCACCACGTGACCTGTGACCTATGACCTTTACATTACACCAGATAATAACAGCTCATGTGTCTACCACTATACCAAGTCACAAGTGTTTTGGAGTTACAGTGCAGCAGATCTAAGCATTTGAAATTTGCGGCGGAATAATAATTAATAATAATAAAAAATAATATATATGAGTAAAAACATTAAGTGTCCAGTGCAACTTCGTTGCTTGGCCACCTAAAAAGTAACTGACAAATTTGAACACAAATATAGTCTACTTTCAATGATATATTTCCCCCTTAAGGAGTCACTTGTAATTTGATCCCAATAGGTGGCGCTCATATGCAATCTGTAGCATAACTACACACTACTGTACTATTGAGCACCACCTATTTGAATCACATAACCTCAGCAGCCTAACTACGCACTACTGTATTCATTGATCGCCACCTATTGGAATTATATAACTCAGTTCCTGCAGGACTTGAGCTTGTTACCCCACTAGGTGGAACTAACAGGGGATTCCTAAAGCTGCTAAGGTTATATAAATCAATAGGTGTCGCTCCATTGTAAAATCGAGTAGATTGTCTGCTACCAGTGTAGTGAGCCCGATAGGAGGTGCTCATAAAAAAGGACAACGGTAATTGGGCTGTTGTAATCTGAACCCAATAGATGGCGCTAAATTGTAAAGTGAGCTGTTTGGCTGCTGATACTCTGTAAGCCCCATAGGTGGCGCTAAAATAATTATTTTTTAAAGGTAGCTGCACTCATATGAAACCAATAGAGGGTGATCTATATAGTAGTGAGTAATTAGGCTGCTGAGGTTGTGTAATTCCAATAGGTGGTGCTCAATAGCAGCCTAACTACACACTACTGTACTATTGAGCGCCACCTATTGGAACTACATAACCTCAGCAGCCTAACTACACAGTACTGTACTATTGAGCGCCACCTATTGGAACTACATAACCTCAGCAGCCTAACTACACATTAAACTATTGAGCGCCATCTTCTGGAATTACTCAACCTCAGCAGCCTAACTACTCACTACTATAGATCGCCCTCTATAGGGTTCATATGAGTGCAGCTACCTTTAAAAATAATCTTAGCACCACCTATGGGGCTTACAGAGTATCAGCAGCCAAACAGCTCATTTAACAATTGCATGCCATCTATTGGGTTCAGATTACAACAGCCCAATTACCGTACTACTTTTAACCCCTTAACGACGAGCGCCGTAAATGTACGTCCTGGTGACGTGGCACTTAACGCACCAGGACGTACATTTATGTCCTAAGCATAACCGCGGGCATCGGAACGATGCCCGGATCATGCGCGGCAGGTCCCGGCTGCTGATCGCAGCCAGGGACCCGCCAGTGATGGCGGACACCCGCGATCCCGCGGATGTCCGCCATTAACCCCTCAGATGCCGTGATCAATACAGATCACGGCATCTGCAGCATCGCGGTCACTTAATTGGATGATCAGATCGCCTGCAGCGCTGCCGAGGCGATCGGAGGTCACCTCACCTGCCTCCGCTGTCTTCCGGGAGTCTTCTGCTCTGATCTGCCTTCCCGCAGACCAGAGCTGAAGATGACCGATAACCCTGATCAGTGCTATGTCCTATACATAGCACTGAACAGGATTAGCAATCGAGTGATTGCTTTAAATAGTCCCCTAAAAGTTTAAAAATAAAGTTTTAAAAAAAAAAAATGTGAAAAACCCCTCCCCCAATAAAAACGTAAATTGCCCCATTTTCCCTATTTCACCCCCAAAAAGTGTTAAAAAAATATATTTTATATACATATTTGGTATCGCCGCGTGCGTAAATATCTGAACTACTAAAATAAAATGTTAATGATACCGTACGGTGAACGGCGTGAACGTAAACATTTTTTTTAAAAAATTACTGCTTTTTATAAACATTTTATTCCCCAAAAAATCATAAAAAAATGTATCAAAAGTTTTATAAGCAAATATGGTATCAATAAAAAGTACAGATCACGGCGCTAAAAATGAGCCCTCATACGGAAAAATGAAAACAGTTATAGGTCTTCAAAATAGGGGTATCTTAAACATACTAATTTGGTTAAGAAGTTTGTGATTTTTTTTTTTTAAGCGCAACAGTAATAGAAAAGTATATCATCATGGGTATCATTTTAATCGTATTGACCCAAAGAATAAAGAACACATCACTTTTACCGTAAATTGTATGGCGTGAAAACGAAACCTTCCAAAATTGCGGTTTTCTTTTTAATTTGCTCACATAAATAGTATATTTTTGGTTGCACCATACATTTTATGTTAAAGTGAGTGATGGCATTACAACGGACAACTGGTCGCGCAAAAAACAAGCCCTCATACTAGTCTGTGGATGAAAATATAAAAGAGTTATGATTTTTTGAAGGCGAGGAGGAAAAAATGAGAACGTAAAAGTAAAATTTTCTGCGTCCTTAAGGCCCAAATGGGCTGCGTCCTTAAGGGGTTAAGGAGCACCTCCTATCGGGCTCACTACACTGGTAGACAATCTACTCGATTTTACAATAGAGCGACACCTATTAATTTATATAACCTTAGCAGCTTTAGGAATCCTCTGTTAGTTCCACCTAGTGGGGTAACATCAATATGCATGTGTGAACATACCTTAATAATGCGTATGAATGGAAACCTGGACTTGGAAAGTTGTGCACAAACTTAGACGAAGAGGGTCTGAAAGTTAATGTTGTGTCACTGGAACAAACATCAGGCTGTTTTACATCAACATCCTTGACCCGTCTTGTGCATTGTTTTCCTGACGTTTCTTCGATAATGAGTGATTGAGTGGAATGTTAGTGCAGCATGTGGTACAGTGTATAGTGTATAGTGTATAGTGTAGGGAACCTGTGCTGTGTATTGTACTGTCATGTGATGTAGGATTGTAATTTATTGTATGATTTGTTATGATGACTGTGTGGTTACCCAAGTTCTTTCTATCTATTGTAGAGACAACTTGTTTTGGCATCCACTTGCAACTTCCCTCAGGTCCACCACAGACCACCTAAAGGCATCCTAGAATAGACACACATACATCTTGTGTGTGAAGCAGAAGCATGTATATTTCAGGAGGCCTGTAGGCGATATATGGTGGAACTGAGGTAGGTGCAAGCTAGTACTGAAATGAATTGTCAACCTGTCTTGTGCATCTATAGTGGTGATGTTTATTCCAGTGACAGCAGCATCTTTCAGACCCTCCTTTTGCTGTTCCGTTTACATACACCAGTTGTGATCCATCGTGAAATTAAGAGGGGTGAGATAAAAAGATTTTCTGTTGCCCATAACAACCAATACAGTTCAGCTTTCATTTTACCAGAGCAATATTACAAATTAGACCGGTTTCACACAAAGGAATTTTCAGAGATGAATTCAGTTTTGAAATTCCGCTGCCACAGAGTCCCATTGCTGACAATGGGATTCTGCTGCACCACCTATTGGAATCACATAACCTCAGCAGCCTAACTACACACAAATGTACTATTGAGCGCCACCTATTGGAACCACATAATCTCAGCAGCCTAACTACACACTACTGTACTTTTGAGCACCACCTATTGGAATCACATAACCTCAGCAACCTAACTACACACTACTGTATGATTGATCGCCACCTATTGGAACTACATAACCTCAGCAGCATAACTACACATTACACTATTGAGCGCCATCTTCTGGAATTACACAACCTCAGCAGCCTAACTACTCACTACTATAGATCGCCCTCTATTGGGTTCATATGAGTGCAGCTACCTTTAAAAATAATAATCTTAGCGCCACCTATGGGGCTTACACAGTGCACACTGCAGAGTTTTTGTGGAAGACTTTCCGCCCAGAAAATCCCCTCAAACAATTCCTTCAGTACACTGAACTTGTTATTGGAATCCCATAACTCAGTTCCTGCAGGACTTGAGCTTGTTACCCCACTAGGTGGAACTAACAGGGGATTCCTAAAGCTGCTAAGGTTATATAAATCAATAGGTGTGGCTCTATTGTAAAATCGAGTAGATTGTCTGCTATTAGTGTAGTGAGCCGATAGGAGGTGCTCATTAAAAAGGAGAACGGTAATTGGGCTGTTGTAATCTGAACCGAATAGATGGCGCCAAATTGTAAAGTGAGCTGTTTGGCTGCTGATACTCTGAAAGCCCCATAGGTGGCGCTAAGATTATTTTTAAAGGTAGCTGCACTCATATGAACCCAATAGAGGGTGATCTATATAGTAGTGAGTAATTAGGCTGCTGAGGTTGAGTAATTCCAAAAGATGGCGCTCAATAGTGTAATGTGTAGTTAGGCTGCTGAGGTTATGTGATTCCAATAGGTGGTGCTCAATAGCAGCTTAACTACACACTACTGTACTATTGAGCGCCACCTATTGGTACTACATAACCTCAGCAGCCTAACTACACACTACTGTACTATTGAGCACCACCTATTGGTACTACATAACCTCAGCAGCCTAACTACACATTACACTATTGAGCGCCATCTTTTGGAATTACACAACACCAGTGTGAACCCATCCTAACACTGAAAATACAGAGCTGAACAAGAAATAAGGCTGCATTCACACCACATTTTTGTAATACAGTTCCCGTATACGTTTTCTATGTAAAAATCACATGGAACAGTATTGGAAATCGTATGCATCGATTCTCCATTGAAAACCATATGCCAAAAGATGCATCAGGTTGTGTCCGTTTTGCATCCTGTACGGTTTAGTCAGGTTTTTTTCCTGTACCCAAAACCGTAGTCTACCACGGTTTTAGATCCGGTTGAATAACTGTATTAAACCATATAAGTAATTTTTTTTAACATGCGAGTCAATGGGAACCGTACAGAACTGTATGTGCATAGAGTTCCATCCGGTTTTTGACTTTGCACAGTTTTTTTCTTGGAATTTCAATCAAACAAGTAAAAAACTTTATTTAAAATTGAGTGAAAAGTTAAAAACGTATACGTTTTTTTCTTAAAAACGGATGCAACCGGATGTCAGTTTTAAAACCGTATACGGTTTTTAACTGTATACGGGTTAAATTTTGTACACACGTTTTGATACAGTTTAGTCAGGTTTGGAGGAATCGTTTTTTTCCTCAAAAACCTGATACGGGAACTTTATTGCAAAAACATGGTGTGAATGCACCCTAAAATGAAAAATAATTGTTTTGTCTGCATGTAGTACTTTATTAGTCAATATTTTTGGCATATATCAGATACTGTACTTGAGATTTTTTTTTTTTTTTTTTTTTTAACAAAAGGATAGGATTTACTATGCACAACTTTCCAAGTTCAGGTTTCCATTCATACTCTGCATAAAAAGGTATGTTAACACGTGTATATTTTTTCTGCAGATTTGATGTATCAGATTTTGCTATCCATTGAAGTCAATGGGCAGTAAAATCTGCAGCTGCAATGCAAATCTGCAACAAAAATATGCATGTGTGAACGTACCTTAATAAAGTGTATGAATGGAAACCTGGACATGGAAAGTTGTGCACAAACTTAGACGAAGAGGGTCTGAAAGATAATGTTGTGTCACTGGAATAAACATCAGGCTGTTTTACATCAACATCCTTGACCCGTCTTGTGCATTGTTTACCTGACGTTTCTTCGATAATGAGTGATTGAGTAGAATGTTTGTGCAGCATGTGGTACAGTGTATAGAGTAGGGAACCTGTGCTGTGTATTGTACTGTCATGCGATGTAGTATGATTTGTTATGATGACTGTATGGTTACCCAAGTTCTTTCTATCTATTGTAGAGACAACTTGTTTTGGCATTCACTTGCACTTCCCTCAGGCCCACCACAGACCACCTAAAGGCATCCTAGAATAGACACACATACATCTGTGGTGTGAGGCAGAAGCATGTATATTTCAGGAGGCCTGTAGGCGATATATGGTGGAACTGAGGTAGGTGCAAGCTAGTACTGAAATGAATTGTCAACCTGTCTTGTGCATCTATAGTGGTCATGTTTATTCCAGTGACAGCAGCATCTTTCAGACCCTCCTTTTGCTGTTCCGTTTACATACACCAGTTGTGATCCATCGTGAAATTAAGAGGGGTGAGATTTATTGCAAGGGGTGAGATTTATCTTATAAAAAGATTTTCTGTTGCCCATAACAACCAACACAGTTCAGCTTTCATTTTACCAGAGCAATATGACACATTAGACCGGGTTCACACTAAGGAATTTTCAGAGATTAATTAATTCAGTTTTGAAATTCCGCTGCCGCAGAGTCCCATTTCTGACAGTGGGATTCTGCTGCACCACCTATTGGAATCACATAACCTCAGCAGCCTAACTACACACTACTGTACTATTGAGTGCCACCTATTGAAATCACATAACCTCAGCAGCCTAATTACACACTACTGTACTATTGAGCGCCATCTATTGGACTTGCATAACCTCAGCAGCCTAACTACACACTACTGTACTATTGAGCACCACCTATTGAAATCACATAACCTCAGCAGCATAACTGCACACTACTGTACTATTGAGCACCACCTATTGGAATTACATAACCTCAGCAGCCCAACTACACATTACACTATTGAGCGCCATCTTCTGGAATTACACAACCTCAGCAGCCTAACTACTCACTACTATAGATCGCCCTCTATTGGGTTCTTATGAGTGCGGCTACCTTTAAAAATAATAATATTAGCGCCACCTATGGGGCTTACACAGTGCACACTGCAGTTTTCGTGGCAGACTTTCCGCCCAGAAAATCCCCTCAAACAATTCCTTCAGTACACTGAACTTGTTCAATGTTCTGGTGGATCTGCTCTCCGCAGAAATTGCTGTCTATGGGAAAAAATGTCTGCACACTCTGAATCTCTTGTCCGTCCAAAGATTATGCGGCATGAACCCGGCATTAAAGTTAAGCTCTTGCACTAAAGGTGTGTGTAGGCCCAGTGTAAACATCAACATACATATGAAAACACAATGAAATTTATGTTATGTTTAAATCTCATTCATTAATCCCTTCAGAACAAGGCCAATTTTCATTTTCCACACCTTCTTAAACCCATAACCCATAGAATGGACCCCCCCCAAAAATCTCCTACACCTGTCATTTTTCTCAGGAATAAGGAACTTTATTGTGTTTGATTTAAGCATATGCAATAAAGCTCCTTATTCCTGAATATACTTGGTAGCATGTGTGAAAAGAAGGTCCAAATACTGGCTGTATATGAGGACAGGTTGATTCCTAAATAAAAACGCTATTATTTCTTACCATAAGATGCTGTACAGAGGGGAAACTACTGATATTATACCTGATTATACCAGTTATCAAGAAGTACAATTGACATAATGTTCCTATCCCCCACAAAACATTGTGTGTATATAAACTAATTTTAACAGTCACGATAACATTTCTTCTTGGATTTAAGATCAGAAATGCATCTGCTTATTTAAAGTATGTTCAACATATCTGTTTCCAATACAGAGATGCATTTTATCCAGTTTAGTTTTTTTCTTAAAAATTATAAACCCACAACAAACATATAGCTCAACAGTGTATGCAAGAAGTGATGTGAAGAGAACATCAGACATTCAAATAAGCGCCCTCTATTGGTTTACACAATTGTAGCAGCCTAAAATACTAACATCCCTGTGAATCCAATAGGTGGCGCATAACCCCAATGTAAACTACTCCATACATACACTTTACGCCAATTACATGTTAAAAAAATAATAATAATAATCAACACCAATGCAATATTTCCTATTAGATAGCTACCGTTTTTTAATTATCTTAGTACAGACCAATGCAGGAATCTTACCTGTTTGTGCAGATGGCAGATCCATTCAGCAAACTGACGTGCATTAGGAATAGTTGCAGAAAGAAAAACATAGTGAACGTTGTCTGGCAGAAGAATGATTGTCTCTTCCCAGACGACCCCTCTCTCTGGTGAGGAAAAAAAAAAAAAAAGACAATTAAAACACTAATTCAGGTCACATTCTAAAAAGGTACAATTAATATTTTTATTGATAAGACCAACTTAAAAAAAATCAAATAGTAAGGTATGTATGCTACTATATTACACTTTGTAAAAGGGTTGTCTATCCAGCTTTTCTGGACCAATGAATGGCCAATCTGTTTAGCTGATCCATGTTCTCCTACATTAATGGATAACTAAGTAAATCTCCAAACTCTAAAACTTGGAAATGATGGGTATAAAAACCGTATAGGAGCTGTAATAGTCACACATGGCTGTTGGGCAGAAAACAAAACTTTAGAACAGAACTGTAGCGTTCCTTTACCATTCACAATTGTCCTTTGGCAGTCACTGGGGTCTAGTTATCATACAAATATAGGAATTGATGTTAGAAAAAAAAAAAAAAAAGTATATATTTAATAACATTTTATATAGACCCTGGAACGCGCCTCTTATGCTAAATTTTCTAATCCATCACCATTTAGTTACCTAACTTTACAGCAGCAAACTGAATAAATCAAATGGTACAAGTAAATTGTTAACTTTGTAATATAGAGGGAGATTTATCGAGGGATTTAAGCAGCTTTTTTGCTGACAAAAGTCGCACAAAAAGTCTCACGTGCGCCTAAGCAAGTTTTTGGGCGACTTTTGTGGGTAAGCAAAAAATACCAATCTGCTCTCAGATGCAGCAGACATGAAAGGAGAATAAAACCAGGCAGACGACAGTCTGGCTTACTGGTATAAGGACCATTGCACTCACTGGGTCATTCCTCTGGCAACCCCCTGGGTATGGAGAAAAATACGGCTACATAAGACAGAACCAGCACCTAATCCCCCTCGGCCATTTTAAATGCCCACCAGCTGGAAGGGGGAAAAGGAAGGTATGTCCCCGGCTGCCGAAGCGGGTGAGGAGGCCGGAGCTAAACCCGACTCCTCCAGCAAGATAGAGGCCGCCCGGCAGCGGGGAAAAAACAACAAACTGAACTGATGAAAAATTCAAAAATTTAATGAAAATGTAGCTTTTTTTAATTTGATACTCTGCTTATAAGGAAAATAGACAAATTATATATTGATTCAAAAATACAATACACATATGCCAACTTTACATTTTCATCATAAAGTCGATATGTTTTTACATTTGGAAGACGCCAGAAGGCTTCCAAGTTCAGCAGCAATTTTCCAATTTTTCACATAATTTTCAAAATCAGAATTTTTCAGGGACCAGTTCAGTTTTGAAGTGGATTTGAAGGGCCTTCATATTAGAAATACCCCATAAATGACCCCAATAAAAAACTACACCCCTCAAATTATTCCAAATGACATTCAGAAAGTATATTAACCTTTTTTTAGGTGTTTCACAGGAATAGCAGCTAAGTGAAGGAGAAAATTCAAAATCTTCATTTTTTACACTCGCATGTTCTTGTAGACCCAGTATTTGAAATTTTACAAGGGGTAAAAGGAGAAAAAGCCCCCCAAAATGTGTACTCAGGAGGGGGGGGGGGGGTGGGGTCTTTTGCCTTATACCGCTTGTGAAAATTAAAAAGTATGGGGCAACACCACCATAAAAAAAAAAAATTTACACTAACATGCTGGTGTAGACCCCAACTTTACCTTTTCATAAGGGGTAAAAGGAGAAAAAAAATTTGTAACAATTTCCTGAGTAAGGAAATACCCCATATGTGGCACTAAACTGTTTCCTTGAAATACGACAGGGCTCCAAAGCGAAAGAGCGCCATGCGCATTTGAGGCCTATTTTGGGGATTTGCATCCGCCACCAAAATACCTTAGGGAAGTGTTTCCCAAATAGGGCGCCTCCAGCTGTTGCAAACCTCCCAACATGCCTTGACAGTCAGTGGGAGAGGGGGGGGGGGAGAAAGAGCCAAATGGATTCTGAACAGGACAGATACAAACGGCAATGTGAACTTAGAAAATCCAGCATAAATGCAGCACGACACTGCTAACAATGACCAATAAGCCACTGGTACATACCAGAGTCTCTCATGTAGTGAATCTCATCAAAAATCACCCAGGCCACTTCCCTCATGACTTCAGAGCCTCTGTACAACATGCTCCGCAAAATCTGTACAAGATAAAGAACACATTAACTGTACCTCAAATATAGATATTATATAATGTTTATCACTGTCTGGTTAAAGGGTTTGTAACAAATGATATACTAGGGAATATGGAGGCAATAACAGGGGTGCAGAGGAGTCTCTCTGGAGGACAAGGCTTGTCTGCTTCTTCCAGCTCACCGGGAACCTGCCACCGGAGGACAGTCACAGTCCGCTGCCATGTTAAAAAAGCCCAATGGCTGCTTCCAACAAGAGCGAGCACAGATTTTATAAATTGACTGTGTCTGGTGTTGCTACAGCTCAGGTCCATTTCAGTCAATGGGTCTGAGCTGAAATACCAGACACAAGCTAGGCCAGGTTTAAAGGGGTAGTCCGGTGGAAAACTTTAAGTCAACTGATGCCAGAAAGGTAAACATATTTGTAAATTACTTGTATTCAAAAATCTTAATCCTTCCAGTCCCTATTAGTGGCTGTATACTACAGAGGAAATGCTTTTCTTTTTGGATTTCTTTTCTGTCTGTCCACAGTGCTCTTTGCCGACACCTCTCTCCATGTCCAGAGCTGTCCAGAGCAGGAGAAAATCCCCATAGCAAACATATGCTGCTCTGGACATTTCCTAAAATGGTCAGAGGTGTCAGCAGAGAGCACTGTGGTCATGACAGAAAAAGAATCCAAAAAGAAAATAATTTCCTCTGTAGTATAGAGCAGCTGATAAGCACTTAAGTACTACAACATATCTCTAATATAGTTTAATTAAAAAAAGTGATTTTAAAACAGTTTAACATCCCTTTTCAATTCGGCCACTAGGGGTCGCCCTCCTAGTGGCCGAATGCATTCAGCAGTGAAGTCACCACTGAATTTCGACTCGTTGAAGCCTGGCAACGAGTCGAAATTCAATCACTGCTGTGTTCGCTCCCGCCTGTCAGACAGGTGGGAGCGAGCGCTTTGAATGAAGAGGACGCGCGCAGGCTCGGGGACAAGGTAAAGTATTATGTTCACTGTATTATGTATACTGTTCACCTATACAGTATGCCTCCAGTTTCCCCACTACAACTCCCAGCATGCCCTGGAAGTTGTAGTGGGGAAGCCTGGAGGGACACTGAATAGGTGAACTGAGGGGGAGTGGGTTGAGCGGCGGGGAAGGAGTACTCTAGGTGAACTAAGGGGGAGAGGGAGTGAGTTGAGCGGCGCGACGGGGGGGGGGGTTGCGGGCTGCGCGGCGGGGAGCGGTATGTGCTCCGGTGTTCACCTATACAGGGTGCCTCCAGTTGTTTCCCCACTACAACTCCCAGCATGCCCTGACAGCCAATAGAAGTCAGGGCAAGCTGGGAGTTGCAGTGGGGAAACAGCTGGAGGCACCCTGTATAGGTGAACTACGGGCGGAAGTGCCGGCCCCAGCAGGCATCAGTGACGTGGTGCCTGCTGGGGAAGTCTGCCTGGTAGTGAGCACGCTACCAGGCAGACAAAAAAGCATTTTTAATATGTAAAAAAAAAAAAATTAAAGGCAGGGAGGGGGTTAGGGATAGATGGGTAATAGGCAGGGACAGAAAAAAAAAAGTGATGGTGGGAGCTACCCTTTAAACAAATAAAATAAACTTTTTTAACACCATTTGTGGAAGAAAGCAGGCAAGTTTTTTTCTGCAATACGTGGCAAAATCAACTCCTTCCTCAGTATGCATTTTGGACCTTAAAGGGGTACTCCACTGGATAATTTTTTTTTTATTTTTTATCAACTGGTGCCAAAAAGTTAAAACAGATTTGTAAATTACTTATATTACAAAATCTTAACCCTTCCAGTACTTAGCTGCTGTATGATCCACAGGAAGTTCTTTTCTTTTTGAATTTCCTTTGTCTGGCCACAGTGCTCTCTGCTGCCTCCTCTGTCCATTTTAGGAACTGTCCAGAGTAGGAGAGGTTTTCTATCCAATGTCTGATTGCAGGGGGTCCGCCACTGGGAGCCCCCGTGATCTCCGTGCAGCACACCGCATTCTCTGCCAGGCTGCTGCTCCAGTCTTGGAAACCTCTGCGTTTTCAGGACTGCAGACGTGAGATCATGCAACGCCCTCTCATGACATCACACCATGCCCCTCCATTAATGTCTATGGGAGGGGGCGTGACGGATGTCACACTCGCTCCCATAGACTTGAATGGAGGGGGTGTGGTGCGACATCACGTCTGTCTATGGAGCAGCACCAAAAACAGAATGCCGGGTGCTGCATGGAGATCGCAGGGGATTCCAGCGACAGGCCCCCAGCGAACCTTTGGAAAGGGGGATAAGATGTCTATGGCTGGAATACCCCTTTAATGCCATCATTTGGGGTAATATATGTTTTAGGTTAATTTTTATTAACTTTCTGTAGGTCAGATGGAAAAATTGCAATTTTGTCTTACATTTTAAACTTGTTTAAAACTTGTTGTTCATTATATGGCAAAATAACATAACAGCTTTATTCCATAAGTCAGTACAATTACTGTGATGCCAAACTTCAAAGTTGTTTTACAACACTGCCATAAAAGAAACACAAAGTGTTGCCACATTACAAAAGTCATCTTTTTTTGCCTGACCGCACTGATCGGCTAAATATTTACAGGAAAATTTATACTTTTTGGTTTACATAGGACTTCCTTTTAAATTGGTTTTGTCTTTTGGGGAGGCAGATTAACAATATACAGCAACCACGTTTTTTTGTTTTCTGTGGTTTTTGTTATTTTAAAATAGTGTTCATCATATTATTGTTAGGGTCGTCACGGACAGGACAATACTAAATAGGTGTATTTTATTCTACCAATGGGCAAGATCTTGAAGATAAAATGCAGGATCACATTAAAGGGGTACTCCGGTGAAAACCTTTTTTCTTTTAAATCAACTGATGGCAGAAAGTTAAACATTTGTAAATTAATTCTATTAAAAAATCTTAATCCTTCCAGTACTTATTAGCTGCTGAATACTACAGAGGAAATTCCTTTCTTTTTGGAACACTGATGACATCACGAGCACAGTGCTCTCTGCTGACATCTCTGTCCATTTTAGCAACCATGCATAGCAGATGTATGCTAAGGGCAGCATGGTGGCTCAGTGGTTAGCACTGCTGCCTTGCAGTGCTGGGGACTTGGGTTCAAATCCCACTAAGGACAACAATAAATAAAGCGTTGTTATAATAACGTCAGCAGAGAGAATTGTGCTCGTGATGTCATCAGAGAGCATTCCAAAAAAAAGAATTTCCTCTGTAGTATTCAGCAGTAACTTTCTGCCACCAGTTGATTTAAAAGAAAAAAGGTTTTCACCGGAGTACCCCTTTAAGAAAATAACTTTATATGGTGCTTAACAGATGATCATAAGAGGGATTTCAAAGAAAAAGTGACAAAAGTGCTATAAACTATTTTACGTACCTCTGTGGTCATAACTAGGCAGGACGCTGTAGGATTGATCGTGACATCTCCAGTCATTAAACCAACATCTTGGAATTCTTCATACATCTCTCTGTATTTCTGATTGCTCAGAGCTTTAATGGGGCTGGTGAAAATAACTCTTTGCTTTTCACGAAGAGCAAGAGCAATGGCATACCTGGCACAGAAAGGAAGAGGATATAAAAGGTGAACGCTGCATCCACAAAGCATATGGTCATATCATAAAATAATGGACTAAACAATAAAGAGGTAGTGCGTCCATAGACCTCTTATCCACAATCCAAAGGATAGGGGATAAGATGTCTGTTCGCGGGAGTCCCGCCACTGGGGACCCCCAATATCTCCTTGCTCCCTGTTCGTTTAGAGCATCGGGTGCAGAGCCGGAGGCTCGTTATGTCATGGCCACGCCCCATCAATGAAAGTCTATGGGAGGGAACGTGACAGCAGTCACGCCCCCTCACATAGACTTGCATTGAGGTGCATGGACGTGACTTCACGAGCCTCCGCCCGTATCGCCAGTCATCCGGCACAGAGCGAAGTTTTCTCCGTGCACCGGATGTCTGGGGTGCCACAACAGAGATCGCGATGTCCCCAGCGACCAGACATCTTATTCCCAATTCTTTGGTTAGGGTAGAAGATGTGTAGGGCGGAGTACCCCTCTAAGCTAAAGAGGTAAGAAGTTGTGGCGCATGATGACGTTCCGTAAAGTTCCATGCAGTGTGAATTTTAGCTGCAACTCAAAATTGCAGCAGATTGTGTTACAGATTTACTGCAGATTTTACACTGAAAGTGGTGAAAATTTGTTGTACAAATCTTTGACAAGTTACCTTGTTGATAAAATTCAAATATCTGCTCTATTTCTGCCACATTAAACGTGAATTAAACTTAATATTAACTTACTCTGCACAAACTGTTTTTCCAGCCGATGTATGAGCGGACACAAGGACAGACTGATTGTTGTCTATGCAAAGAATGGCTTCTTTCTGAAAGGCATCCAATATGAAGGGGTATTCCTGAAAATAAAGAATAAAGTCTATACTAAAAGATTTATAAAGCAAATGTTCAAAACAAAACAGAAGCCAGTTACGCTGGACGAAAGTAATGAAAACCAAAAGTAGTAAAACAATTCATAAAACATTTTACCAAAAAAAAAAAATGCAAGCACAATGATTACGTTAACAACTTCGTCATATCTAATCACTGCACCTGCACATTTTCAGTACATCAGTCTACAGAAGGTGTACCAGGCTAGCAAGGGTGCCTGGAGAACTACTGACGCTGCCCCAAATAGAAAGTGTCAGTACACAAGGAACAGAATGAGCTGGAGCAATGTTTTAAATGAAGGAATAAATTATTTTATTATGTTTATGTATGTATGCTGCAGTGATTAACAGACAATGCGCCTCCAGCTGTTGCAAAACTCACTCCTAGCATCTCCAGACAGTCTTTGGCTATCTGGGCTTGCTAGGAGTTGCAGTTTCGCAACAGCTGGAGGCACATTGGTTAGAAGACACTGGCCTACCGTATATATTGTATTTCTAGCACTTGTAATATTTTTTAACCCGTTTAATCACCCACCTTAGCAGCTTTGCCAACTCGTGGCTTCAGTGGTATATAGTCATCATCTGCAGGTAGAGCGACCTAAAAAAATAATTAAAAATAATAATTTACAAATTATATCTTCTGTACAGTGCAGAAGACTCCATACAACATGGTGGTATTCATATAGGACTACAGTTACCATGAATGATCTTGCTCCAAAGAAGCAATGTCCTTCGGTTTAGGTCAGTCCTGTAATGTATCAGTCATTTTCATCAATGTACAAATGCACTAAACGTAAACTACTGACTGTTTAGAAGACCTGTATAAGGCTGCATTCACATCTTGTTTTTGCAATAAGGTTCCCATATACAGTTTCAGTAAAAAAAAAAAAAAAGGAACCGTATTGCAAACCATGTATAGACATTTCATAGAAAACCGTATGCCAACCGTAGCATCAGGTTGTGTACGTTTTGCATCATACACGGTTTTATCTGTTTTTTTTCCCTGTCTCAAAAACCGTAGTCTACTACGGTTTTATGTCCGGGTGAAAAACCGAATACAACCCGTATACATTTTTTTTTTTTTTTTAAATGGTGGTCTATGGGAACTGTACTGAACCGCATGTGCGTACGGTTCCATCCGGTTTGCACAATACGGTTTTGCAGTTTACACATGCGTAGTGGACGCCGAAAGTTCTTCCCACAAATAGAACAAGAAGAACTTTAATTAAGGACAAACATAAAACCGTGTATTTTTTTTTTAAAATTAAACTTATTAAACCGTATGCAACCAGACATCCGTTTTCAAACCGGATACGGTATAAAACCGTAGAGAGGTCTATACGGTTGTACACGGTTCGGTACGGTTTTGAGAGACATAAGTTATGTTTTTTTTTTTTTTTTTTTACAAAAAACCTGATACGGGAACCATATTGCAAAAACGAGATGTGAATGCAGCCTAAGCCGGCTAACGTCCATCTATGCTAAGAATTATGAGTGAGCATTCGTTTTTAATGCTAAATGTGGCACCAAAACCCTTTTAGAACAGAGTTGCAGAACTGCTTCAGACTATAAAAATCCTTACAGTGATCAATAGAAGGGGAGGAATTGTTCTCCGCACGCAGACTCCCCCTCCCATCAATACTTCTTACAAAAGTTTTCTAAACTGAGATTTTCCCTGTAAACAACTTGCCACGGCAAAAATTAAATAAATCTGCTACACAAATAAAAAATAAACTGATAATTGATTAAATCCATCACTCATCCTACAAACATAGAAGTAGTGATGCAAGCTTTAGCAGAGCCCCCATACAAATTCGACAGTCAGCAAAACCTGTCAATTTCATTGAGACACGCTGATTGTCTAATACAGCGTTTCCCCAACTAGGATGCCTCCAGCTGTGGCCAAACTTCAACTCCCAGCATGCCCGGACAGCCTTCGGGTGTCCGGGCATGCTAGGAGTTGTAGCTTGGCCACAGCTGGAGGCACCCTAGTTGGGGAAACACTGGTCTAATGTGTATGGTAGCCTCTTGACATTCCCCAGACAGTTAAGGAACACTGAATTCAAACCATTTAATCCTTTTGTTCTCAGGAAGATAATTTTTAGAGTGTGAGCAACTTACAAGCCTCTGTCCTTTTAGAACACGTGTATAGGGAGTGTGGAAAAGAGATCTGTCAGTCAAACGCACATTTCTGTACTGTCAGCTTAAAGGGGTTATCCCCTATACACAGGATGGGGAAAACTGGCTGATTGGTGGGGGCCCATCCGCTGAAACCCCAACCAATCATGAGAACGGAGAACGACTGCCTGAAACTATAGTGTGGACAATACACGTCTTATGGCAGCTATCACCAGGACTTACCTCATGGGTGCAGCCTTCAACGCTGTCAAGTTCTTGCACTTTCACCCTTGGCATCAAGTCGGCTAGGCTGGAAGCAAAATAGATCTGCGGTAAGTGCATTGATATTATTAATAGTATTTGTTTCTCAAACTGTTACAGTGATAAACAGTAATAAAGACTGGAAAGGGACCAGAGAAGTGTCAACAGGGGATTGGTTAGGGTTAGTTATTTAGAAAAGATTTCATGGCGTTGGACAAACCCCTTAAGGGTACAATCACACATACAGTATCCTCACATGTGCGTTCAATGTAAACAAAATTACTGAACAAACGCTTTAACCCATTAACGACCAAGGACGTGTATACACATCATCGTGCCTTTAACTGTGTATGGCGGCCAGCCCCCAGCTGATTCGTGTAGCTGGGGTTAATAGCCTACATGCAGCAATCGCCACTCCATTAGATCGCCGCTGTCAAAGCAGACAGTGGAGTCTAAAAGGGACCTATTAACACTCCCTGGTGGGAAAAAAGTTTAAGTTATTTTTATTTTATTTTTTTAAACACCTATTAACCCCTCCCATATTAAAAGTTTAAAATCCCTACTTTTCCCAAATTTCATATATAATTTTTTTTTTTTTTTTTTTTTAAATAGCCCCTTGCCGCAAAGCGCAGTTTCTAAACGGCGCTGCGGCATGGCAGGGTTATGAAGCGAGCTCAAGAGCTAAGCTCGCATCCTACCCTCACGCTTTCAGCTGCTATCAGCAGCCAGGACCCGTGGCTAGTGCCGGACATCGCCGTTCAGGCAAATGTCCTGCATTAACTCTTTAGACGCGGCGATCAAAGTTTTTTGCCGCAGCTAAAGTGAAAGCTCCCCTGCAGCTGTGTCGGGCTGATCGGGACCACCGCGGTGTACCATTCAGATAGGACGCACAAGGAGGGTCCCTTACCTGCCTCCTCCACGTCCGATCGTTAAATGACTGCTCAGTGCTTGAGATCCAGGCAGGAGCAGTCAAGCAGCGATAACACTGATCAATGCTATGCTATGGCCATGAACTGATCAGTGCCTGCAATCTGTATAACGCATGTTATAGTACCCTATGGGGGCTATAACATTGCAAAAAAAATAAATAAATAAAGCACACAAACATGATTTCATAAAATAGAAGTATGAATCACGCCCCTTTTCCCCATTTAAAAAAAATAAAATAAACTGTAAATAAAAATAAACATGTGGTATCACCACATGCGTAAATGTCAGAACTATAAAAATATGTCGTTAATTAAACCGCACCATCAAAGGTGTACGCGTAAAAAAAATTCAAGAGTCAAAAATTGGAAAATTTTTGGTCACTTTGTATACCCTAAAAATGTATAAAAAAACCATCCAAACAAAAATGGTACCAATAAAAACTTCAGATCACGGCGCAAAAAATGAGCACTCATACATCCCTGTATATGGAAAAATAGTTATAGGGGTCAGAAAAAGACAATTTTACACATACTAATTTTGGTGCATGTAGTTATAATTTTAAGTAGTAAAATAAAACCTATATAAATTGGGTATCTTTGTAACTGTATGGACCTACAGAATACAGATATGTTGTCATTTTTACTAGGGACGTCCCGATACAGATACTGGCATTGGTATCGGGCCGATACTACCCATTTGCATGGTATCGGGGACTTGTTAATGTCCCCGATACCATGCCCGATACCTGGTGCCGCTCTGCTGCCCTGTTCTCCTGTCCTCCAGTCCGCATCATAGTGTTCCATGGAGGAGCATGTGACACACGTCAGTCCACCTCCTCCCCTGCACCCAGCGTAATGCTACGGAGGAAGCAGAGTGGCGTGTATGTCACATGCTCCTCCATAGGACGACACGATGTGGACCGGAGGACGGGGCAACAGAGTAGCAGCACCAGCACCCGACCAGAGGAGGTGAGCTGCCTGCAAGGAGGGGGCTGCTACTAATGTCTAAACGGGGGGGGGGGGGGACCCTGCTGCTGTCTAAAGGGGGGCTGCTAATTATGTCTACAGGGGGGCTGCTGCTAATGACTGCCAGGGGGCTGCAGCTAGTGTCTGCAAGGGGATACTACCTACTATTAAAGACAATCTTACAGCAGCGTCACCTGCACTAACTTGAATTTATGGGTAGATAGTGCCGGTGACCCGATTTCTACCGCTGCTCACCATGTGGTCATCTGTCTCACCGCCAATGCAAATTCCCTTTTCTGTCCAATGGAGAAGAGAGAAATCTTGGCTCATATTACAGCAGCCGCCTCCAATGTACACAACAAGGACCCACATATCATACGGTAAGCAGCGACAGAAACCGGGTCACCCTGGTGTGTGATTCCTTTAAAAATATAAGTACTCGTACTTGGTATCGGCGAGTACTAGAATTAAAGTATCGGTACTCTGTCTTAAAAACTGGTATCAGGACATCCCTAATTTTTACCGAAAGGTACACTGCATAGAATCTGAAGCCTCCAAAAGTTACAAAATGGCGGGGGTTTTTCCCCTCCCCCAATTTTGCCCCACAAATATTTTTTTTCTGGTTTCACCATAAATTCTGTGGTGAAATGACAGGGATGCTGAATTCCTATCGCCCGATGCCAAGGACATGCGCCGCCGGGCAGGTGAATTTTTCAGGCCCTTAGTCCCAAGCAGGACAGGAACTGAAAGCCCCCCGACAAGCACAGTGACGCTCATAGCGGAGTATGGAGCGTGCTCCAGACTCATGCCCGCACCATACTCTGTAGCCCCCAGCTGTTTTCAGCTGGGGGCCGCCGCTAATTGCCAGCATGCGGTGATCACCATGGCTGGCTATTACCCCCTAGATCGGCTAAAAGGGACATGTGAATGCTCCCTGTGGGCTAGATGGCCCCCCCCTCAGGTGGGATTAGAGGTGTTGGGGATTTGGTTAGATGTGGGCGATCCACTATAGAGGTAGCCGTAGGGCTGACCTGTTTCCCTGGTGTCCGTGGCTCTGTCATTGATAGAGCCTGGTCCAGTCAGGCTCTATCAATGGATCACAGAGCACACAGATCAATGGAGTTCAATAGAAATTTTTTTTAATAAATGCTTTAGTAAAAGTTTAAAAGACACACATTAACCCCTTCCATGTTAAAAGTTCACATCACCCCCTTTTCCTATATAAAAACATGTAAACATAATAAAAATGTACATATCTGGTATTGCTGCGTGTGTAATTGTACGAACTATTAAAATATAACATTATGTATCCTGTACGGTAAATTATCTAAATGTAGGGATTCTCTGGTGGAAAACCATTTCTCTATCCACAGGATAGGGTATAAGTATCTGATCGCAGGGGTCTGACCGCTGGGCCCCCCTGCAATCTCCAGATCATGTGCTGTAGATGACACTTACTCAATGCATTCTCTATGGGCATACAGCACTCTGGCATCTCTAGCACTCCCAGCAGCATGCACCCTCTGTAATAGCTGGGTCCTTGTTTGGGAGATTGCTGGGGGTCTCAGTGGTCAGACTCCTCCACGATCAGTTTTTCATTTGCAAGCTTGAATGCTAAGCTCCCAGCCACCCAAAAAATATAGTAAGTGGCAATGCATGCAGCATCACTGCTTACCTCAAGGTGACTGTACACATCAGTGTATGCTTCACCACCCAATATAGAGTAGAGACTCCCGAACATTATTTATCAAAAAAATAAAATTCAGAGGAATCCACATTTTGGGGGAAATTTGGAGCAAATTCAATTAATTGGCACAGAACTAAATCATCTCTAATCAAAGTTTCTCAGGAACCATAACTAAGGATTCATTCTTACTTGACATCATCCGACGATGAAGGTTCCAGTTTTATCTTCTTTCCAAAAATACATTCCTCTGGAGCTTCCAAGGTGCTGGCCTCTCTTTTGGTTGCGGGAGCAGATCCTATGACTGGCTTTGCATTTTTCTTCCTAAAAGAGCAGATAAGAATGCATAAAAAAAAATAAAAAATTAAGTCACCATGAAGGTAATCTTGAATCCATCTACGGGTTTATGGGAACAGGGTATATAGTAGATATACACCTCATGAGACTGATCAGACATTCAGTTCTTGCTGTGTTCTTAGTTTCAGCGAAAAAGAAAAGTGCTAAAAAAAATGTTATGCAATTGTGCAAGTCACAGAAAATTTTTTTCAATCGCAGCAGAAACCCCTAAAAATTTTAAATGCAGTAAAAATTTTAAGCAAAGATTCACTTAACTGAATTGTTTCTATAGATAAAATTAGGGCTGCAACAATTAATCGATTTGATAGATAATATTCGATAACGGGATTTGTTGTAGACGATTTCAGTTATTGAATAATCGGCAGATTTTTTGTAAAAGGGAAGGAGGCAGCGCCACAAACCCCAGAGTAGAACGTGCAGGCGGTCATGAGGCTGCTGGGATCGGGCGGTCAGGCGCTATTATGCCTGCACATCCAACAGATTCCACACCGCCGCAGCCTCTGCAAGTTAAGAAAGTCCTGGAGCGCTGATGGGACGCCATGTCCCTGCTTGCGCCCCCTCTGCCCCGGAAGAGAGCGCTTACACACTTACATTGCAGAGCGTACCAAGCACTCATGGAGGTGCACACACAACTCCTGCACCTCTACTCATATATAAAGCTTATCTGTATCCTGCTATCATTTATGTAGAGGTCCTGAAATGTATTATTCTTTCCAGTAACCATTAATAGCTGTGAGGACAAGAAATAACCCCACCACCCCCTGTGGATACAGAGTGGCAAAGGCCAAACAGGAAGTGCTTTGTACCCACGTGGGGGGTGATCTGCACAGGGGACAGAGCTGGAGGGGACAGGTACTGCTATGTATACAGCTAGAGATCAGGGCATGGTATAGAGGAGGAGATTTTTTTTGTACTTACCTTAAAATCTCTTTCCTCAGCTTTAATTGGGGGGGGGGGGGGGGGCACACATACCGGTGGGTCAGGGAATGCAGAATTCCTATCATCCGACGCGCAAGACATGCAGTTCCGGGCAGGTGAATTTTGCCGGCCTTTAGCAGGGCCGGACGTGACAACCACGGCAGTGCTCAACAGTCTGTATTGAGCAGCGCCCAACTCGTGCCCGCTCCATATTCTGCAGCCCTCGGCTGTTCTCAGTAGCTGAGGGCCGCCGCTAATAGCCAGCATGTGGCTGGCTATTAACGCTTTAAATCCACCGCTGGATCACCCCCCCCCCCCCCCCCACAGCACAATCGCGAGGGGAGATCCACTATAGAGGTAGCCAGAGTGCTTACCTCTGTTCCCTGCTGTGCCGTGGCTCTGTCATTGATAGATCCTGGCTGGACTAGGCTCTATCAATGGTTCACAGATCAATGGAGTTCATTAGAACTCTATTGATCTGTATGAGGAATCTAATGATTCCTCCTAAAAGTCTAATAAAGTGTAAAAATAAAAAAATAAAAGTTTTAATAAAAGTGTACCTCATGAAACAAACTTTATATATTAAAGATAAAGCCCTACTGAACAACTTTTTAATTGCTTTTATTAAAAAAAAAATGTCCTCCTTTTAGAGTTGGGCGGTATGACCAAATGTGTGCATCACGGTATTTTTGTAACTTATGGCGGCTCCACGGTATATAACAGTATTCCACCCCCCCAAATCATGTGACCCATGAGCGCTGTTCTGCCCCCCCCCCCCCCCCAATTACTTATCAGCCCAGCGCTGCACTGTCCCCATCGGGGTACTACTCACGTCCAACGCAAGATCTGCCTCCCTTATCCTCCTTTTTGTTGTAGGCTGCCGGCGCTGACGCTCTATACTGTACGCTGTATACCTATGCCCGGGCTGCAAAAGATAAACTTTAACTCCCCTTCCTACGTCGGCCTCACGCTCTTCCTGGGGTTGGTAAGTCGGAGAGCAGTCAGCCCATCACCGGCCGCAGCAATGTTCACCCTCAGCCGGTGATAGGCTGAGCCCCCTCATGTAAGAAGCCGGCTGGTGATAAGCTGACGGCTCTCAGACGTTCACGTCTCCAGTTATCAGGTCCGGACCGATGGGGAAGGTGAGTTAAAGTTTATTTTGTTTGTGTTTTGCAGCTCGGGCATAGGGATACAGCGAACAGTATAGAGTGTCAGCGCCGGCGGCCCGCAACAAAAAGGAGGACTAGGGAGGCAGCGCTTGCGGGTGATATGAGAGTAGTACCCCGATGGGGAAAGCACAGCGGGGGGGGGGGGGGGGGCAGAACAGCGCTCGCGGGTCACATATTAGTTCCCAGATGTGGGGACAGCACAGCGCTGGGTTGATAATTCATTCATTACTGAGAGGGAGGGGGCCTAACCGGTATTGCGGTATGGGAAAAAATCATATCGTGCATCACAAAAATTTCGGTATTTGGTATGAACCGACATATCGCCCAGCACTACCTCCTTTCACGTTTTTTTTTTTTTTTTTTACTTTAACCCTTTAAGGACTGAGCCCTTTTGCACCTTAAGGACACAGCCCTTTTTTGCAGTTCTGACCACTGTCACTATGCATTAATAACTCTAAGATGCTTTTACCGATTATTCTGATTCCGAGATTTTTTTTTTGTGACATATTCTACTTTAACATAGCAGTAAATTTTTGTCGTTACTTGCAATTTTCAAAACTTTCATGAAAATTTCTAAATCTGAAGGGACAGATGTTACAGAACTACAACTCCCAGCATGCCTGGGCAGTCTAGGCATGCTGAGAGTTGCAGTTTCGCAACATCTGGAGGGCTACCGTTTGGGCACCACTGTATAGTGGTCTCCAAACTTTGACCCTCCAGATGTTGCAAAACTACAACTCCCAGCATGCCCAGACAGCCTTTGGCTCCGCGCTGTCGCCTCCCTACCCCCGCCGCTGATCTCTGCTGATGCCACAGATGATCGGCGGTCCCTACCGCATTAAAGTCCCCAGGTACCGGACGCCATCTTCTCCCCCCGATCTGCCCGACATCCAGGGGTGGGCAGAGCTGGGGGGGTTTACATGGTAACCCCCTGTCTTCAACTGCCATTGGTCAGTAGTCATTGCTGACTAATGGCAGGGGATAGGAGGGGGTGGCACCACTGCAACCTCGCTCCTATCCCTTAGGATGATCTGGGCTGTCACTGACCGCTCCGATCATCCCTATTTTCCGGGTGATTGGGTCACTAGAGACCCGATAAGCCCGGAATAGCGACAAATCGATTTGCTGCGATCGCCGACATGGGGAGGCGATATGCCGGGATGCCTGCTGAATGATATCTCGCAGGCATCCCAGTCTGGTCCCCCGCCCAGCAAGCAGCGGGGACTGGAATTCCACTGGGCGTATCCATACGCCCTCCGTCCTTAAGAGGTTAAAAACTTCTCCACTAGGAGTCTCCCTAGCAATCCTGTCAGCAAGCATTTCCGTGAGAGAGTCTGAATTCAGCTCAATGCAGCTCCCTCCTGTCAGACAGGCAGTCAGGAGGGAGACCACTGAGTTGTACACAAGCAGGGAGCAAACAGAGAGGATCTACTACTACCTAACGTGCTACTACCCAATGTGGGCAGCCTGCCGCCTACCTAATGTGGGGAACCCCCAGAAGTAGTACCCCCCATCATCCGTCAGCTCATGCTATTACCAACACGCGGTAGAGGGAATGGGGGGGGGGGGGTTGCTGGGGGCATTATATGTAAGGGGCGCATGCGGCCCAGCCTCACCCAGCTGATACCTCCAGTGGCCCCCGGATAATTTGAGTTGGAAACCCCTGGTATAGATAGATATTGTAGGGATTTCCCTCTGGGGTTAGCTCTGGGATTGTCCTTAACACCGCCACAGGACATCTTTCTATTCAGCAGGCAAACAGTTCTTTCTGCAAATCTGGCTCCTTGCCAACTTTATTAGACAGGTTGCAGGATTAACAAAAATATAAAATACAGGAAGCTAAACAAAATCCTAGGCCGTCCAGCCACTAACTACACATTAGATACTTCCCTCTCTATCCACTGGTAAGCTAGTCTCCACCAGCTTAAAACACAAGTTTCCTGCAACCTTTACTCTCTGTTCACACAAAGCGTTTGCAGCCTTTTGCTGTGTGTACTAAGACTCCTTGTCTGTCCACTTCACTGTTGGGTCACTCACAGCACCTGGCTGTGCGCTTCTCGCAAGGACCCCTGCCTCCCCCTTTACAGCCACATTGCTGTATTCTGGGGAGAGCCCAGACTATTCTGTTTCATTTCCTTATATGCAGGCTTCCCACACTTCTGCAGGCCTCAATTAGGCACCTGATGAGCATCTCTGCTAGCTCACATAGGATAAAGGACTAGGAAAAACACCCTTTCTTTGCCCTCAAACCTGCCTCCATGCCACAATATGTATACAGCTAGACATCAGGATATGGTCAGTTGCCAGTTGTATAATGCACCCTGCTCATGATGCCACTGTGACCCAGACCTGTGCACATTGCTTTATACATTGGGTTATGTGCAGAGCATTGCACCCTAGTGCCATCTACAGACACTGGGGTGCCATGCTCTGCAAAGAAAATTTTTTTTTTTTTTAAATGTGTATAGCTGTGTACTACAAAAACACACTGCTATACACATCGGGGTATGTGCAGGGCATTGCACCCTAGTGTCTGTAGCACTACAGAGTCTGTACTACAGGCACTGGGGTGCAATGCTCTGCACATACCCACCAATATGTATAAGAGTGTACAAACTAATCTAATGATATAATATGTATGTGTGTATATATATATATATATATATATATATATATATATATATATATATATACACACACACACACACACACACACACATATACACACACACACAGGGAACACTAAGATAACACATCCTAGATCTGAATGAATGAACTAATCGTATGAAATACTTTCGTCTTTACATAGTTGAATGTGCTGACAACAAAATCACACAAAAATTAATCAATGGAAATCAAATTTATCAACCCATGGAGGTCTGGATATGGAGTCACACTCAAAGTCAAAGTGGAAAACCGCACTACAGGCTGATCCAACTTTGATGTAATGTCCTTAAAACAAGTCAAAATGAGGCTCAGTAGTGTGTGTGGCCTCTACATGCCGGTATGACCTCCCTACAACGCCTGGGCATGCTCCTGATGAGGTGGTGGATGGTCTCCTGAGGGATGTCCTCCCAGACCTGGACTAAAGCATCCGAGGAGCGAGACATGATGTCCCAGTTGTGCTCAAGATTCAGGTCTGGGGAACAGCCAGGCCAGTCCATAGCATCAATGTCTTCCTCTTGCAGGAACTGCTGACACACTACAGCCACATGAGGTCTAGCATTGTCTTGCATAAGGAGGAACCCAGGACCAACCGCACCAGCATATGGTCTCACAAGGGGTCTGAGGATCTCATCTCGGTACCTAATGGCAGTCAGGCTACCTCTGGCAAGCACATGGAGGGCTGTGCGGCCCCCACAAAGACATGCCCCCCACACCATTACTGACCCACCGCCAAACCAGTCATGCTGGAGGATGTTGCAGGCAGCAGAACGTTCTCCACGGCATCTCCAGACTGTCACATCTGTCACATATGCTCAGTGTGAACCTGCTTTCAACAGTTAAGAGCACAGGGCGCCATTGGCAAATTTGCCAGTCTTGGTGTTCTCTGGCAAATGCCAAATGTCCTGCACGGTGTTGGGCTGTAAGCACAACCTCCATCTGTGGACGTCAAGCCCTCATACCACCCTCATGGAGTGTGTTTCTGACTGTTTGAATGGACACATGCACATTTGTTGTCTGCTGGAGGTCATTTTGCAGGGCTCTGGCAGTGCTCCTCCTTGCACAAAGGTGGAGGTAGCGGTCCTGCTGCTGGGTTGTTGCCCTCCTAAGGCCTCCTACATGTCTCCTCATATACTGGCCTGTCTCCTGGTACCGCCTCCATGCCCTGGACACTACGCTGACAGGCACAGCAAACCTTCTTGCCACAGCTCGCATTGATGTGCCATCCTGGATGAGCTGCACTACCTGAGCAACTTGTGTGGGTTGTAGACTTTGCAGGACGTTTGGCATTTGTCAGAACAAGATTGGCAAATTCCCCACTGGCGCCCTGTGCTCTTCACCGATGAAAGCAGGTTCACACTGAGCATGTGACAGACGTGACAGAGTCTGGAGATGCCATGGAACATCCTGCTGCCTGCAACATCCTCCAGCATGAACAGTTTGGCAGTGGGTCAGTAATGGTGTGGGGTGGCATTTCTTTGGGGGGGGGGGGGGGGGGGGGGGGCCGCACAGCCCTCCATGTGCTTGCCAAAAGGTATCCTGACTGCCATTAGGTACCAAGATGAGATCCTCAAACCCCTTGTGAGACCATATGCTGGTGCGGTTGGTCCTGGGTTCCTCCTAATGCAAAACAATGCTAGACCTCATGTGTCTGGAGTGTGTCAGCAGTTCCTGCAAGATGAAGACATTGATGCTATGGACTGGCTCGCCCGTTCCCCAGACCTGAATCTGATTGAGCCCATCTGGGACATAATGTCTCGCTCCTCGGATGCTTTAGTCCAGGTCTGGGAGGACATCCCTCAGGAGACCATCCGCCACCTCATCAGGAGCATGCCCAGGCATTGTAGCGAGGTCATACCGGCACGTGGAGGCCACACACGCTACCGAGCCTCATTTTGACTTGTTTTAACTCCTTACCTTTTAAAAATCCTAACCCTTTCAATTTTCTACCTAAAAATCCATATTATGGCTTATTTTTTGCACCACCAATTCTACTTTGCAGTGACAGTCATTTTACCGAAAATTCCACAGTGAAACGGAGAAAAAAAATCATTGTGCGACAAAAGAAAAATAAAAAAACACCATTTTGTAACTTTCAGGGGCTTCCGTTTCTATGCAACGCATTTTTCGGAAAAAATTACATTCTGTAGGTCCATACAGTTAAAATGATACCCTACTTTATATAGGTTTGATTTTGCCGTACTTCTGGAAAAAAAATCAACTACATGCAGGAAAATGTATACATTTAAAAAAAAGTCCTCTTCTGACCCCTATAACTTTATTTTTCTGCATATGGGGATCTATGAGGGCTCATTTTAGCACCGTGATCTGAAGTTTTTATCGGTACCATTTTTGTTTTGATCTGACTTTTTTATTGCTTTTTATTCATTTTTTAATGTTATAAAAAGTGACCAAAAATACACTACTTTGGAGTTCGGAATTTTTTTACATGTACGCCATTGACCGTGCGGTTTAAATAACAATATATATTTATAGTTTGGACATTTACGCACGTGACGATACCATATAAGTTTATTCTTATTTACATAGTTTTTTTTTTTATGGGAAAAGGGAAGTGATTCTGACTTATTAGGGAAGGGGTTAAATCACCTTTAACACTTTTTTTTTTAGCAATGTTATAGCTCCCATAGGGGAGTCTATAACACTGCACACACTGATTTCCTACACTGATCACTGTAATGCATTAACATGGCATTGATCAGTGTTTTCGGCGCTCGACTGCTCCTGCCTGGATTTCAGGCATGGAGCAGTTATTCGGCAATCGGACATGCAGGTAGGGATCCTCCTGGTGTCCTGCAAGCTGTTCGGGACACCGCGATTTCAACGCAGCGGTCCCGAACAGCTCTACTTAGCTACCGGGATGCTTTCGGTTTCACTTCAGACATGGCGGTCAACTTTGATCACTTTGTCTGAAGGGTTAATACTGGGCATCACCGCGATCGGTGATGTCCGGTATTAGCCGCGGGTTTCGGGTGTTGATGGCCGCGCTATATTGCGGTAGCCGGCGCAGGGCGTAAATATACGTCCTGCATCGTTAAGGACATTACATCAACATTGGATCAGCCTGTAGTGCGGTTTCCCACTTTGATTTTGAAAGTGACTCCACATCCAGACCTCCATGGGTTGATAAATTTGATTTCCATTGATAAGTCTGTTGACAGCACATTAAACTATATGGAAAGTATGTGATGTATGTAATGTGATGTGATGTGATGCAATCTGATGCACACTGTAACCAATCACGGTTCAGTTTTCACTTTACCAAAAAGGTGATTGGTTGCTATGGGCAACAGCAGGCAGACTGATACATGTGAGCCATAGGATAAACAGGAATTCATCATTCACTGACGGCAGCAGAGGTTTTGGTAATGGTAAATATAAGGGGTCTTTCTCAGGCACTCACCCGCTTTTGGCCGCAGGCCCGGGTGGCGCAGCGTTCTTGGCCGCAGCCGGCGTCTCCTCCTCGAACACACTAAACAGCTCATCCCCGAAGGCGTCCGCCATCTCCCCGCCGACCAACCAACTGACAAATCCACCAAATTCCTGATTCCGGTCCGCGCTTCAACGTAACGGGTGGCAGCGTGTACTGAAGGCCGCACACTGATTACATCACCCGCAGGCTATGGTCTCACACATATGACGTCAGCAGCCGGCGCGTGTCAAGCGGATACACTTCCAAGTGTCTCCTGCAGATGGGAGGAGATCTTCTGCTGCCGCCATTTTTTCGTAGCCGAAACTGCATTGTAAACCTTTGGAGTCGGACTATGATAAAATGGCCGCCTTTATTGCAGACAGGAAGTAAACGTGTGCAGTCTACGCGTAGTAAGGGAAACCATCGTGACGTCAGCGGCGCCGGGTGTTCGGGTGTGCTGTCGTGACGTCACGGGTGTGATGGGGACGATATGTGAATGGTGAGTGAAGTTTCCACTGTGTAAGGCTGCTGCAGGGTGACAGATGTGTGTAGACACATGGCTGCCTCACCAGAGCTGATGTTATTACAGTCAGCCATGCATTTCTATAGGGAATATCTGATATTACTGCCCATCGCTCGTGTACATTGTCCCTGATACCCTGTAGTCACGTGTTAGGCTCCCTTTCTGTTCTCTATACTCCTATTTCTTCGTTCTGCTCTGGGTCACAAGCATTACATCATGGGTTCGGCAGCAGAGGATCTATCACTGGTGGCCACCATAACATTAGTATTAGTGATCATTAGTAATCCAGTTAGTTCAGTATTTCCCAACCAGGGTGCCTTCAGCTGTTGCAAAACTACAACTCCCAGTATGCCCGGACAGCCAACGGCTGTCCGGGCATGCTGGGAGTTGTAGTTTTGCAACAGCTGGAGGCACCCTGGTTGGGAAACACTAGATCCTAGCAAGTATTAAAAAAAAGGAAAACGTTGTTCAGCTCACCACTCGCTACAGACGTCAATGAATAGGATTGCGGCTCTCATGCGGCGTTGCAGGTGGACTTGGAGCACGGACAGTGCGGGCCGTATCCCGGAAAGTGCAGAACAAACAATAGAAGTCAGGGGTTGTGCTCTCAAAAATAGGTAAAACATAGCTTTTACTTCACATGGACAAAAAAAGAAAACAAAAACCACTTTAAAAACAAACTCCGACGCGTTTCGAACTTACTAAGAGTTCTTAGTCATGGCAGGCCATGACTAAGAACTCTTAGTAAGTTCGAAACGTGTCAGCGTTTGTTTTTAATGTACCTATAGGTTTTTGTTTTCTTTTTTTGTCCATGTTTTTTTTATCCATGTGAAGTAAAAGTTATGTTTTACCTATTTTTGTGAGCTGGAGCCCCGTCTTCTATTGTTTGTTCTGCGCTAGATCCTAGCACCTGTGTTACTCACATATGGCTGAACTACACCATGTGTATATAGATGTGTCGTGGGCTGTAAAATTATCAGCAACTTTCCACAAGGGGTTATTGAGGTATTCCTTGCCCACAGTATAGGGGATAACTAGCTGATTGGTGGGGGTCTTTATGCTGGGACCCCTGCCGACTCACAAGAATGAAAGTTAGATGTCCCCCCTAGTGAATGATGTGGCAGCCACTACACTGACTATTTATGGGAATTCTAAGTAAAGTGCTTGGCAGTGAAGTCCCATAGACGGTTAAAGAGGTACTCCGGTAAAAAGAAAATGTTTATTAAATCAACTGGTGCCAGTAAATTATACAAATCTGTAAATTACTTCTATTCAAATATCTGAAGCCTTCCGGTACTTGTCAGCTGCTGTATGTCCTAGAAGGAGGCATGTAGTCTTTCCAGTCTGACCACAGTGCTCCCTGCTGCCTCCTCTGTCCGTGTCAGGAACTGTCCAGAACAGGAGCAAATTCACATAGCAAACCTATCCTGCTCTAAATAGTTCCTGACACCGACAAAGGTGGCAGCAGAGATCACTGTGGTCAGACTGGAAAAAAAAAAACAACACAAATTGCTCTGGTGCATTTTTTTTCCACCAGAGTATCCCTTTAAAGGGCTATTTTCATCTTCGCTTGTAATCCCCTATTCTTAAGAAATATAGAAAGGTAAGAAATAAATAAAAATAATCTACTTATGTTCACTCACTTGTATCTGGTTGTCATAGGACTAGAATCAAAGGCAACAAAAATCTTCTGTTTGTGTAAAAGCGGATAAAAACCACATGCTAGTGGTAACAGCAGATAAAAAGCATGCAACAGAACATGGAGTGAAGTAGCATGGACGGGTTTTACAGTCATGTGACTTTTTGTCTAAGCATCTTGCAATAGGACACTTGTTGAACAGCACATAAATGGAAAGAAAGGAAGGAAGTCCAGCATCCAATCCAGTATGATAAAATATAACACAAGACAAAAGAAATATGTGACATGTTTCAGCTCTTTTTCATAAAATGATATGGAAATGAAAGCTGCTGTTCAAAATGTGTCATATGATGCATTATAATCCTTCCCATCTCTGAGTGGAGATGGCAATGGAGTCTGATAAGTTTTAAATGAGTTATTTTTCTATAAAGAGGTACATTACAAAGTTTCTTTTCACAGCTTTTACTATTGAATTGTAGGTAGAATGTTGGACAGCGGTCATGCTTTAAAACTGTTTAAGGGTATGATCACACGAACGGGATCTGCTGCATATTTTGTGCAGCTAATTTTGATAACCATTAACTTCAATGGGCAGCAAAATCAGCTGCAAAAAATATGCAGCAGAACCTGTACGTGTGACCCTAAACGACACCAGGCTAGTGTCAACCGTGTGTATCAAAGTGAAAAGTCCTTATAATATCTAGTGCTACCCTAGGCTTGTGGGAACCAAGGCCCAGATATATCAAAATGTGTGAGAGAAAAAATAGAGGGATTTTCCCATAACAACCAATCACAGCTCAGCTAATGAGCTGTGGTAAAGGGAAAGCTGAGCTGTGATTGGCTGCTGTGGGAAAATCCCTCTTTTTTGTTTTTTTTTTGTTTCTCTCACACAGTTTGATAAATCTGGGCCCAAGTCTTTAAAGGAGTACTCCGGCGCGCACTTTTTTCCTTTTATCCCGTCCGGAATGCAAAATAAAAGTGTGCTCCATGCTGGGAGTAGTAGTACTACCTAAAAAATATGAAAAAAAAGTGAAAAACACACACACACTACATTTTTATTGTCGGCTACATTTTTAATGCCCTGCCCGCCCACATAAATTGATCCTTGTTTAAAAATTAATTAAAATGTTGAATTTCGTTAAATACATTTTTTCCATCATTTCTGCATCCTTTTTTTTTTTTTTTGGTACCCAACAAAACAAAAAAAAACAAAACGCCAAAGGGGCCAAAAATGCCATTTCCACTCAAATGCAAAAAACATCAGACACAAGAATTTGCACTGGCCTTTTTTCTGGAGTAGCCTAAGGCTTCCCAAATCCCTGTCAACCAGTTTAAATGCCGTAATGTTTTTTTATATGCTTTTTTTGTAGATACCTACCTGCTAATTTAAAAGAATGGGTGGTAAAAATAAGAAGAATCGGCACAGCAATGCTCCGACCATCCAGGGAGCAATTTCAGCTACAAACCGACAGAGGGCAGCGGCAGAAAACAGAGCTGGCGGGGATGACGCACCAAAGAGAGAGGCTGGCAAGTCAGCATGTGTGCCATCTGTAAGCAAGGAAGCACGGAGCAAACAAGGTAACAAGGAGATATTTCAGTCTTATTTACATATGGGATGACGAACTTTGTCACTTTCGGAAGGAGATGAAAAATTCACTTATCCAAATTTCTTGGTCTGACACCTTCTTTGAATACTTTTGATTTTGTACTATAGTTATACCTGTCTTTGGGAATGCTGGGAGACTACCAGTACAGCTGCTAGTACAGGAGTTTTTTACCTAACCATCTCAAACATCTAATATTATAACTCTTGGACAGTCCCTTTACACCATTGTTTCCCAACCAGGGTGCCTCCAGGTGTTGCATAACTACAACTCCCAGCATGCCTGGACAGCCTTTGGCTGTCCAGGCATGCTGGGTGTTGTAGTTTTGCAACATCTGGAGGTACACTGGTTGGGAAACACTGCTCTACACAGTGTATCATCCCCTGCTCCCATGTTCTCCTCAACCTGTCTTTTGTGCTGCAGTCGTGGACATATTAGCTTTCTGATATACAGATGTCATTTTTAAATAGTTTTTTTTTAAAGGGGTAATCCCAGGATCCCCTAGATAAGGCGATATCTAGGTGATTGGTGGGGCTGAGCTGCCACTCCATTCGGGGGCCAATTGTCCTCTGTTCTTGGAAACGGTGAGTGTCCGAGTGGCCGCACTCTCCACCAATCAGCTAGTTATTAGAGATGAGCGAACTTACAGTAAATTCGATTCGTCGCTAACTTCTCGGTTCGGCAGTTGATGACTTTTCCTGCATAAATTAGTTCAGCTTTCAGGTGCTCCCGTGGGCTGGAAAAGGTGGATACAGTCCTAGGAGACTCTTTCCTAGGACTGTATCCACCTTTTCCAGCCCACCGGAGCACCGGAAAGCTGAACTAATTTATGCAGGAAAAGTCAGCAACCGCCGAGCTGAGAAGTTCGTGACGAATCGAATTTACTGTAAGTTCGCTCATCTCTACTAGTTATCCTCTATCCTGTTGGTAGGCTTTTTCTTTTTTTTTTTTTTTTTTTTTCTTTTTTTTTATTAATCCCTGAAATACTTTAACAAAAGATGGCAAGTGATTTTATTTTAGGGGGAATTGCCCTGTAGAAGCTCTGTAGACTGAGTATGGCAAAGGGCATCAGTCATTGGTATCCTAAGGGAATATTCTGCTGCCCTTATTCATCCTTTATCAAGACTATTTCACATGGTGACACCAATACTATCCTACTATTTTTGGCTAAAGGAAACCACATTCTGGGTCATCTCTTTATTCGGTTTATATTCTGTTCAAAAACATTATTTCTTGATGACTTTGGATTTCTTTTTTGGTTAGGTCCAAAGACTTACAGTTTTGCTTCATCTGCTGATCCTGGGGCTTCTGTTAATAATGACAGGTCTATACTAAAGGTAAGAGCATGTCATTACATTCCCCCAGCTTTCGCTTACCATTTTCATGGGGAATTGTCTATGATGCATCTCTTTGATATAAGGCATTCTTTACACAGTGCAGTTGCTACTTGTAGAGCTGGGTGGTATGAGCAAAACCGCGTATCACAGTATTTTTGTAAGTGATGGCGGTTCCACGGTATTTAACGGTATCCCCCCCATGTGTCCTGGGCGCCGCTTTTCCCCAACCCCCCCAATGAATTATCAGCTGCGCTGTCCCAATATCTGTCCCCACATCATGTCATCCACAGGCGCTCCTCTGCTCATCCTCCTATGAGTTGCGGGCCGCCGGCGCTAGAAATCTGTACAGTACTGTACTACAAATAACGTTTCCCGGGATGCAAAAATAAACAAAATAAACTAGAACTAACCTGCCTACGTTCCCCCATTGCTCTTTTACCGTCTTCACTGTCCTGTGCTGCGGTCCTCTTGCTGTTTCCTTGGGACGGGAATGTCACAAAGCCGGCAGCCTATCATCGGCCAGAGTGGGACATTGCTGCGGCCGGTGATAGGCTGAGCGCACTGTCATGTATGAAGCCGGCCTGCTCCTTACATGACAGTGGGCTCAGCCTATCAGCGGCCAAGGCGGGACAACGCTGCGGCCGGTGATAGGCTGACGCTCTGTGACTTTCCCATCCCCAGGACCGCAGCGGAGGGATCGTGAGACCGGTAACGGGGAACGTCGGAAGGTGAGTTAAAGTTTATTTTGTTTATTTTTGCAGCTCGGGCAACGTTATTTGTAGTACAGTACAGATTTCTAGCGCTGGTGGCCCACAACTCATAGGAAGATGATTAGAGGAGCGCTTGCGGGTGCCATGATGTGGGGACAGCGCAGCTGATAATTCATTGGGGGGCGGAAGAAAAGCAGAACAGCGGGTCACATGATTAGTTCCCCGATATGGGGACATTGCGCTGCGTCGGATAATTCACTCATTCGAGGGGGGGAGGGGCCCAACTGGTATTGCAGTATGTGCAAAATTCATATTGTACAGGAAAAAATTTCGGTATTCGGTATGAACCAGTATTGCCCAGCACTAGCTACTTGTATGTATTTTATTAGCCAATACTAGAACACTGAAAAAATAAAATATCATACTGAGGAGAAAGGTGGCAGCAGGAGCGAGCACTTACTGGATGACACACAGTGGCACGCATGTTCGATTAGCTGAAGGGCACATGCGCTGGGACCTGTGTGTCAAGCGGTCCCAGCGATGATATACAGGGGGTGGCGGCGGCGGGGCATCGCGTACCCCACGCCTATCCGACCGTCAGTGGCTTTGATCAAAAGCATTTTTTTGTGGTCATGAAAGCCTGCAAATATTAGGTAAAACCATTGCTATACCCACCACCTGCACACAGTACAAAGGTTGTATGCAGGTTATTGCACCCAGATTTCATGACAGCTGCGCTTTAAAATACTTTTGATAGTTCTGGGATAGATCATTAAAAATACCCAGGAGAAGCATTTAGCTGAGTGCTTCACTTTCTGGCTAGTTGCTTTCCCCATCTCACTGTAAAAGACAACCCTTCCTATGCAATGAGGTGGCGAGAGCGCAAGTCGGGGAGTGAAATGATCGGTGGGATTCCTAACAACCAAACCGATTAAAACTTTTGACATATCTGTGTTTTTAAAAGTTACATTTTAAAAGTTTTAAAAGTGACAGAGTTTGTCCATAGTGGAGAACACTAAGATTTGTAACAAGATCGATGTTCCTGGAGGGATAGGCCAAATAGCAGTAGAGAGGGTACTTATTGGTGTATAAGGAGAGGTATTAGCAGTAGAGAGGGGAGGGAAGTGCTCGTGCATCTCTACAGAGCACTAGTGAGACCTCACTTGGAGTATTGTGTGCAGTACTGGAGGCCGTATCTCCAGAAGGACATAGATACTTTGGAAAGAGATCAGAGAAGATCTACTAAACTAGTGGATTTTAGGATAAAACCTCGAAAAGTTAAAGGACCTTAACATGTATAGAAGATAGACGAGATAGAGGGGTTATAATAGAAATATTTAAAGGGGTACTCCAGTGGAAAGCTTTTTGTCATTTAAAAAAATTTTTTTTTTAAATCAACTGGTGCCAGAAAGTTAAACAGATTTGTAAATTACTTCTATAAAAAAAATCTTAACCTTCCAGTACTTATTAGCTGCTGAATACTACAGAGGAAAATCTTTTCTTTTTGAAACATAGTGCTCTCTGCTGACATAACAAGCACAGTAGTTTCTGCTGACATAACAAACACAGTGCTCTCTGCTGACCTTTCTGTCCATTTTGGGAACTGTCCAGAGCAGCATATGTTTGCTAAGGGGATTTTTTCCTACTATGGACAGGGATGTCAGCAGAGAGCACTGTGCTTGTGATGTCAGCAGAGAGCACTGTGTTTGTTATGTCAGCAGAGAGCACTGCGCTTATGTCAGCAGAGAGCTCTGTTCCAAAAAGAAATGAATTTTCTCTGTAGTATTCAGCAGCTAATAAGTACTGGAAGGATTAAGATTTTTTAATAGAAGTAATTTACAACTCTGTTTAACTTTCTGGCACCAGTTGATTTAAAAAAAAAAGAAAGTTTTCCACCGGAGTACCCCTTTTAATACATTTAAATACATGAAGGGAATCAAAACAGAAAAGGAGGAGAGGAGATTTAAAAGAAAGAAAAACTACCACAAGAGGACATCGTTTTATATTAGAACTATTATGCAGTAAATTACTTTACTGAGAGAGTAGTGGATGCATGGAATAGCCTTTCAGCAAAAGTGATAGCTGCAAATACAGTGAAGGAGTTTAAGCATGTAGGGGACAGGTATAAGGCTATCCTTAATATAGGATAGGGGCGGGGACTATTCATAGTATTCAGATTATTGGGCAGATTAGATGGGCCGAATTGTTTTTATCTTCCGACTCATTCTATGTTAACACCTTTAGGATACAGGGAATGCAGACCAATGCGAACGCCAGTACTTCCCAACCAGGCTGCCTCCAGCTGTTGCAAAACTACAACTCCCAGCATGCCCAGACAGCCAAAGGCTGTCTGGGCATGCTGAGAGTTGTAGTTTTGCAACAGTGTGGAAAGACAAATTTGTAACTAGATTTTCAGCTCTTACCAGATTGCAGATATTACTCGATCTTACATTTCACCTGTATAAGGTTGTTTATATATATATATATATATATATATTTTTTTTTTTTTTTTTTTGCTGCCTTTTTTGTTTTTGTAAAAACAAAAGGTAACCCCCAGTTTGTGGCATCAGTCTAATATTCTCTTCTTCCAATAGGTGGTGATTGAAAACAAACTAGAGAAAAAGATCATCTCTCTAATAAATGAGCATAAAAAACTCAACTATGATAAGGGCCCGGTGTCTGGAAGGCTCACTTCTAAGAAGTTACAGGTCTGCAGTTATACTTTTATATATTATTTTGAAAATAATTTTCGAACCTACATGATTTTGCTTCATTAACATTAACCCCCCAAGGACCAGGCCATTTTTCATTTTTCTATTCGGTTTTTCCTCCTCCCCTTCAAAAAATAATAACACTTTCAATTTTCCACTTTGCGCCACGAATTGTACTTTTAATGACATCAATTATTTCATTACAAAATCTATGGTGAAACCAAAAAATAAAAAAATAAAATTATTTGTAACTTTTGGGGGCTTCCGTTTCTACGAAGTGCACTTTTCAGTAAAAATCATTTTGAAATATTCTGTAGGTCCATATGATTACAAGGATACCCAAATTATATTGGTTTTATTTTATTTTACTACTTAAAAATTATAACTACATGCATTAAAATCAGTATGCTTAAAATTGCCCTCTTCTGACTATTATAACTTTTTTATTTTTCTGCATACAAGGCTATATGAGGGCTAATTTTTTGCACTGTGGTCTGCAGTTGAAGTGTGGTCTGTATATGAAGTGACCAAAATGTGGAATTTTAGATTTTTTTTTTATCGACTGTGAAACTTAACGTAATATTTAAATAGTTTGTACTTAACGCATGCAGCAATACCTCATATTTTTTTTTTTTTTACATGATTTCATAAAAAAAAAAATAGGAGAAGAGGGGTGATTCAAACTTTTATTAGGGATGTTGGAAATTTACTTTCATTAACTTTTACACTGAACAATACTGTGCTTTGGCTCAGGATTGATTAGTGTGATCAGCGCTCTGCTGCTCTAGGCTGCAGAGGCTGGCTGGAGCATCAGAGCACCTATCGGATGGCGAGGGGGCAGGAAAGGGCCCTCCCTCCATCCACTCAGTTGATTGATGTCCGGCATTAACCGTGGGTCCTGGCTCCTGATAGCAACCGGACCCACCAACAAACTTGTCACCTCATGTCAAAGATCTTTCTAAGAATCTGAAAAAAAGAATTGTTGCTCTTCATAAAGATGGCCTAGGCTATAAGAACATTTAAAGGGGTACTCCAATGTAAACCAAATGTTTTCAAATCAACTGGTGCCAGAAAGTTAAACAGACTTGTAAATCACTTCTATTTAAATTCTTAATCCTTCCAGTTTTTATCAGCTGCTGTATGCTCCAGAGGAAGTTGTGTAGTTCTTTCCAGTCTGACCACAGTGCCCCCTGCTGACACCTCTGTCCATGTCAGGAAATATCCAGAGTAGAAGAAAATCCCCATAGCAAACCTCCCCTGCTCTGGACAGTTCCTGACAAAACCAGAGGTGGTCAGACTGAAAAGAACGACACAACTTCCACTGGAGCATACAGCAGCAGATAAGTACTGGAAGGGTTAAGTTTTTTTAAATAGAAGTAATTTACAAATCTGTTTAGCTTTCTGGCACCAGTTGATTTGAAAAAAAAAATTTCCCACCAGAGTACCCCTTTAATCTAATGTAATTGTCTTTAAAAGAAAACTCCAAATGAAGTATGAGGTCTTCTTCATTTTTTTCCTAGGATTTATATATGGCTTTACAGGAGTTTAATTTCAAGCCAGAGCATATTGAAGATGCAATGTCAAACTCTGTGCTGTACGGCGGAGATCTACATTCTGCACTGGACTGGCTTTGCTTGAACCTACAGGACGGTATGAAAAATATTTTAATATAAATGAATGCGAAATCTGGTTACAATGTTCCAACCATATGGTTGTGCAAGTTAAAACAAGAGGAGTAAGAATGGAATAACATGACTATAGTCCCACTGCATTTGTGGGATTTTCCCACAACAACCAATCACAGCTCAGCTTTCACTTTACCAGAGCTCGTTAGCTGAGCTGTGATTGGTCTCTGTGGGAAAATCAATCAATTTTTTCTCTCACACAGTTAGATAAATCTGGGCCTATATTTCTTGCGATAAAATTAGATAGTTCAGGAAAAGCATTTCCAAAGGAATTTTTTTTGCTGCTTTCTCTAAGTGGAACTTTTCTTGTTTTTACAAGAAAGATGTAGAACTAACATGGCTGGAAAACGTGGAATGCGTCTTTAATCTATGGTAATAAAGTTTCCTCCCACAGATGCGTTGCCGGATGGCTTCAGTCAGCAGTTTGTGGAGGAAGAGAATAAAGCTAGAGAGAAGTTTCGTCCAACATCGCAGCAGCCGGTTCGTGACAGTGTTGCCGATAAATCAGCTGATGCACCCGTAAAAGTAAGTGCCATTTCTGTAAGCTCCATTCAGATGAAATCGGCCTTGTGTGTATTCACCTGTCCACAGGTTGATAGAAAGTGATTTAAGGTGTACCTGCTAGTAAAACTACCGGTAATTCTGTATCAGTTGGGGGCCTGCGAGCAAGCAGGTAGAGAAGTGTCTTACATTATGAGACTGTCCTGGTCATGTGACACAGAGCCTGGAGAGAACACTGAACTTTTCCCAGCCCGTTCTCGTGATCCATTGGGGTGTGAGCACTCTCCAACCATCTGACATATCAAATGTTGGTTTTGTTTCATGATAGTGCCCATAGGTGTACTTTGATGTTCTTTTTAACATTCTATATATGTTTTGCACTGTATAATGTACTCCATAGCCCTGTTTCCCTTTACATATGATTTGCAGAAGTACAGCAATCCATAGGCACTGCTGGGAAGAATCATCCATATTTAATCCCCATAGACCTCAATGGATGGCTTGTGTGCACCTCTTATTGATGCTTACAAGGTCAGGATATTATTCAGTCCCACCTGCAGTACTTGTGCACAGCTTACATTCTGCTAGTTAGGTGTGAAAGGGACTAGGGCACATGGGCTCTGACTCCTAAAATACATTCTCATATTACCTTATAAATAAAGGTTAAGTGTAAATATGAAAAACACTTTTTAGTGTCAATATCTTTAATAATAATTTCACTAAAAAGTGCAGATAATGTATGACAGAATTTTTTTGTGTAGCAGACCAGTACTAAGAAGGATGAGGAATTGAGCATGAAAGAATGGATTCTACGCTATGCTGAGCAAGGAAGCGACGAGGAGGAAGAGGTGGACCCTAAAAAGGACCCAGAGAGTGAGAAGTTTGACCCTGTAAGTTATGCAACCGAAACATCATGGGGACAGGAACTTGTAGATTAGTCAAAGCATTTCTGTCTTTAAAAACAACTTTTGAAAGGTCCATCAGACATGTATAAAGTTGTTGCTTGCATCGGGTCTTACTGCTTAGACCTGCTGCAATTGTGTTGTTTTTAATGACACTTTAAGGGTTTACTCAAGTATCAGCCACATGAGAAAGTCTAAGGCTCGATTTATATGACTATTTGTGCCTCCGAGGCAGGAATGAGTTGGCCAAATTTAAAATATTAGCTGACGAATTACCTGTTTTTGGATCAGCATGGATTACCAGATTTTGAGATTCAGATGACGTATCAGTGCCTCAGAGGCAGAAATCTTTGTGAATGCTGCCTCTGCTGATTTATGGCTAGAGCAATGCTGACCTTTAAATTGATCATAAACAGCTTAGAAATTCACTCAGGAGAAGAGAGATGGGACCGATCACTGCGGCTTTAGGGTACGTTCCCACCTGGCGTATTTGCTGCTGCGTATTTTATTTTCCCATTGAAGTCAATGGGTAGGAAAATATGCAGCAGCAAATACGCAGCAAAATACGCCAGGTGGGAATGCACCCTTACTGTCAAGCTTCACACTTGATAAAACACAGCAGCCTGCATAGGCTGAAACAGGCTGTAGAAGAGAAATTGAGCAAACTTGATATTAAAGGCCTATGGAGTACCGTATATACTCGAGTATAAGCCGACCCGAGTATAAGCCGAGACCCCTAATTTCAACCCAAAATCCCAGGAAAAGTTATTGACTTGAGTATAAGCCTAGGGTGGGAAATACATCATCCCCCCCTGTCATCATCCCAGACCCGTCATTAACATCTTCATCATCATCCAGACCCTCATCATCATCACCTGTCATCATCCCCTTGTCATCATCCCACACATCCCCCCTTCATCATCCCCTTGTCATCATCCCACACATCCCCCCTTCATCATCCCCTTGTCATCATCCCCACCCCCCTTCATCATCCCCTTGTCATCATCCCACACCCCCCCCTTCATCATCCTCTTCTCGAGTATATACTCGAGTATAAGCCGACCCGAGTATAAGCCGAGACCCCTAATTTCAACCCAAAATCCCAGGAAAAGTTATTGACTTGAGTATAAGCCTAGGGTGGGAAATAGATCATCCCCCCCTGTCATCATCCAGACCCCCGTCATTAACATCCTCATCATCATCCCCTTGTCATCATCCCACACATCCCCCCTTCATCATCCCCTTATCATCCCGCACATCCCCCCTTCATCATCCCCTTATCATCCCACACATCCCCCCTTCATCATCCCCTTATCATCCCACACATCCCCCCTTCATCATCCCCTTGTCATCATTCGCCCTCAGTGGTCTTCAACCTGCGGACCTCCAGAGGTTTCAAAACTACAACTCCCAGCAAGCCCGGGCAGCCATCGGCTGTCCGGGCTTGCTGGGAGTTGTAGTTTTGAAACCTCCGGAGGTCCGCAGGTTGAAGACCACTGCGGCCTTCGACATCATCCAGCCCCCTCTCACCCCCTTTAGTTCTGAGTACTCACCTCCGCTCGGCGCTGGTCCGGTCCTGCAGGGCTGTCCGGTGAGGAGGTGGTCCGGTGGGATAGTGGTTCCGGGCTGCTATCTTCACCGGGGGCGCCTCTTATCCACGCTTCCGGCCCGAAATAGAGGCGTTGCCTTGACAATGACGCAGAAGTACGTTGGCAATGAACGCACCTCTGCGTCGTTGTCAAGGCAACGTGACTATTCTGAGGCCGGGCCCGAAGCGCTTAGAAGAGGCCTCCCCGGTGAAGATAGCAGCCCGGAACCACTATCCCACCGGACCACCTCCTCACCGGACAGTCCTGCAGCACCGGACCAGCGCCGAGCGGAGGTGAGTAGTCAGAACTAAAGGGGGGTGAGAGGGGGCTGGATGATGTCGAAGGCCGCAGTGGTCTTCAACCTGCGGACCTCCGGAGGTTTCAAAACTACAACTCCCAGCAAGCCCGGACAGCCGATGGCTGGCCGGGCTTGCTGGGAGTTGTAGTTTTGAAACCTCTGGAGGTCCGCAGGTTAAAGACCACTGCGGGTGGGGGAGTTCACTCGAGTATAAGCCGAGGGGGGTGTTTTCAGCACGAAAAATCGTGCTGAAAAACTCGGCTTATACTCGAGTATATACGGTAAATGCTTTGAGTACCATAATAAGCACAAAGCAATCTCGCATGCCCTAGATTAAATGGGTTGTCCAGTCATATTGACATTTAGTACGGTGATGTCAAAATAATAAACACCTTGATCCCTGCCAGCCCCATGTGAGTCCAATGTTTTCCTAATATATAAAACAAAAAAATAAAGAGAGATTTGAACTTGTGGTAGGGTCGTGGCTTGCACTCTGGACCGACACACCCACCAGCAGATGCAGAGCGGAGCTTGTGAAGTAAGGTACCGGAAGTTCCGTAGACCTTGCATGGGACTTTAGACAAAAACCCCACCCTCGCAAATGGGGGTAGGTTAGGGTTAATTTAAATGTACCCCTTTAAATAAACCCTAACCTACGCCCATTTGCGATTTTTTTTAATAGAAGTAGTTTGCAAATCTGTTTAACTGTTTAACCGGCTGTAACGATGTCCTCCCCCGGCCGGTAATAGGCTAAGCGCACTGTCATGTAAGGAGCTCTGGCCGGCTTCTTACATGACAGTGGGCTCAGCCTATCACCGGCCAGGGCGGGACATCACTACGGCCGGTGATACGCCGACGGCTCTGCGCCGTCCCCAGAAAGTGGAATGACGTCAGCACTGCCGGACTGTGAGGCCTGTGCCGGACCAACGGGGGCTCGTAGGAAGGTATGTAGGAGTTTATTTTGTTTATTTTTGAGGCACGGGCATATATAAAAGTGTTCCACTACAGTTGTCCTTTAAACAGATTTGTAAATTACGTCTCTTAAAAAATCTTAATCCTTCCAGTACTCAGCAGCTGCTGTATAATACAGAGGAAGTTAATTTCTTTTTTAATTTCTTTTCTGTCTGACCACAGTGCTCTCTGCCGACACCTCTGTCCATGTCAGGAACTGTTCAGAGCAGAAACAATTCCCCATAGCAAACCTCTTCTGCTCTGGACAGTTCCTGACATGAACAGAGGTGTCGGCAGAGAGCACTGTGGTCAGACAGAAAAGAAATTCAAAAAGAAAAGAACTTCCTCTGTATTATACAGCAGCTGATAAGTACTAGGATTAAGATATTTAATAGAAGTAATTTGCAAATCTGTTTAACTTTCTGGCACCAGTTGATTTAAAAAAAAAAAAAATGTTTTCCACCAGAGTACCCCTTTTAATGATCCTACATTTTTAGTTGACATATAAGTAATGTGTACCATTTTTCATCGAAATATCTCCAGCAGTGTGGACGTGATGCTTGAACATAACGTCCTCACACAGACACATACAATGAGTTTTATATTTAAAGATGATTATAATAAATTATAATAATAAATCATTTTATTTAATATAGCGCACATGCAGATTCTGCATCGCTGTAAACTCATATTGGTTTCTCTCTCCATTGGGGGTCACAATCTAAATTCACTTTTCAGTATGTTTTTGGAGTGAGGGAGGAAACCGGAGTACCCGTAGAAACCTCCACAAAGACTGGAAGAACATATAAACTAGCATTCTCAAACAGAACATACAAAATATATATAAATGAGCTCAGGTAAAAGGAAAGCTGTGGTCCGATTGACTGCTATGGGCAACAAAGAAAGTCTTACAAGACAGCTTGATAATTCTACCCCAAGGAGTCAGCACTGCGTTTTGCTTTTTACATATGACCCACTCATAAAGGTAAGGATCCTTCCCCCACAACGCAACTATTTTCAACTGTACAGTTGTGCTCTGCTATCAAGAGCAGTACAGTCCATTAAAGGGGTACTCCGGCGCTTAGACATCTTATCCTCTATCCAAAGGATAGGGAATAAGATGCCTGATCGCGGGGGTCCCACCGCTGGGAACCCCCGTGATCATGCACGCAGCACCCCAGTTAAAATCAATCCCCGGACCATGTTTGCTCCGGATCTGATTACCAGCGACCACATGGCCTGCGGCGTGTGACGTCACGCTCCGCCCCTCAATGCAAGCCTATGGCCGGGACGTGACAGCTGTCACGCCCCCTCCCATAGGCTTGCATTGAGGGGCGGAGTGTGACGTCACACAGGGGCAGAGGCGTGACTTCACACGCTGCCGACCCTGTGGTCGCCGGTAAGCATGTTCACTCCGGAGACTGATTCTAACTGGGTCTGCAGGCAAGATCACAGGGGTTCCCAGCGGCGGGACCCCCGCGATCAGGCATCTTATCCCCTATCCTTTGGATAGGAGATAAGATGTCTAAGCACCGGAGTACCCCTTTAATATAAGAAAGATAGATAGCGGCACTCACCAGCAGTATAAAATTCCAATCTAGTAAATAATTTTGGCGAACAACAGAATGCAGCATAGGAAAGTGTGGAGATGAATGGGCTACTGACATTTTGCAACACTCAAGCTATTCAGCCGGCCCATAAGTATCGCAAAACGTTGCGTATCAAATCGACTTAACTATAAAAAAAAAAAAAAATGTTACACATCAATATTTTTCCCCCAATAACATACAGGACCTCTTGGCAAACATGGTTCTGCTGAGTCTTTACATTAAATTACATTTTATATAGAATGAACGTTACCTTGAACTGACCGCTAAATTGTTGGATGCCAAAGCTCAGGCAGCTAGCACAAAACAAGAAAAAGACAAGGCCGGCCAGAGGGAGGCACAGACCAAAATCCGGGAATTCCAGCAAGGTAGGACTTCTAGCCTCATCTCGGAAGCATAAGCATAACTTTGTTACTGGTTCTAAGTGCTTGCATTTAAAAAAAATTATACTTTTCTTTTATTCAGAAATGAAGACGTTGGAGCAGCACCCAGTGTTTAACCCAGCAATAAAGCTTCCTGAGGAAAAAAATGATAGTAAAAAGCCGCCAGCAGCAGCGAAGGATGATGGGACAATAGACTTCAATCTGTTTGAGAATGTTAGTGAAGTCCGGGAGGAGAAATGTATGTATGAGCTGAAGAACGTTTTTTTTCCTGTTTAATGCACATAATGTAAATTAGTAACAAGTTATATAAAAAAAAAAAAAAAAATTGCAGGCCTTGTAAATAAATGCAGCCTGTGTATCCATAGCAAACTGTACAACGAAAAAAAATCAGCTTTCATTCCAGATGGAGTTTGCACAAAATGTTTCCGGATAGTTCACAAGCTTCATGTACAGGATAGAAGATACATGTATGATTGCAGAGGGCCCAACTACAGGGACCAGTCCGTGTTCATACACTTATCCCCTATCTTATGGATATGGGATAGGTGTTAATAGCGAGTGTTCTGCTGCTGTACCATAGACTTCAATGGGGTCTGCTGTAGATTTTCCGCTGTAAACCCACTTGTGTGAACGTACCATAAGAAAATATCAGTGTTCCCTATAGCCCCCCAAGCACGGTTCTTTACCAGATCATTCGTATGACAGATTTAATTGCCTTTTATAATGGAGTTTTGTGACAGGAACAGTGATGCTTGCTGTGCTATTCTTGCCATGTAATCCAACTTTAGGCCAGGTTCATACAGAGGAAAAATCGGTGGCGTATTTTATTGTATGTACTGATTTTAATGTGTAGTCGACATAATTAGCCCCCTAAAAAAAAAAAGTGGCTGATTTTTTACCAATTACAGACAAAATTCAGCATGTAATGTTAAATATGTTGACAATGTGTGAACATAGCCTAAAATAAATATTTATATATATATATTAAACATTTGTTGTTTCCTATTATCATTATTCATCTATTTTTTTTCCTCACACTCATTCAGCAAAAACTAGAGCACCTCTGGACATCCGGAACTTTGACTACACAGCTCGCAGCTGGACAGGCAAATCTCCAAAGCAGTTTTTGATTGACTGGTGTAGGAAACATTATCCTAAAAGTCCAAACCCCTCATTTGAGAAGGTACATGTGGGCAGCTACTGGAGAAGCAGGTAAGTTTCGTCACATTGTGTTTTTGTTTTACAGTTGTCATATTCACATATTAATGACGGGTCAAAAGTTTCTATCAATAGGGGCTCCAGGTGCTGAGACCCCTTAACCCCTAAAATGAACAGGCAGCAGTGCACAACTGATGGATTGGTGGGGGTCTCAGGACCTGGATCCCTACCGATCAAAACTTCTGACATGTCAGAAGTGTTTTAAAGAGACAACCTTTTCTCTCTGGAAATTCTATGTGACAACCTGTAAAGCACCAATGTCCATGGTAGCCATCATGCAACTTTTCTATACTACTGAATGGCTGTTATCTCTACTTAGGGCAAGACAGAAAAGTATGGTATATATCCCTACATAGTTGGCAGATTACGACACAATTCTAAGGATATCAATTTTGTCTTTTTCCTGTTTAGAGTAAAGATTGTGAAGTCAAATGAAGATGTCATGTCTGTATGCCCTACAATTGTCACAGATGACAGCATGCAAGCACAGCACCTCGCTGCCACTTTAGCCCTTTATGAGCTCACTAAAGGACAAGTAAGAGATCTTTTATTTCCATAAAGATTTTTTGGTTTAAATGCAGATTATTAAAGTGTAATGCCAACCACAATCTTGTTCTACCCCTCCATCTGATGATAGGGCAAGAAATTTACAAAAAAGATTTGTAAATTACTTCTATTTAAAAATCTTAAACCTTCCAGTGCTTAACAGCTACTGTATACTACAGAGGAAGTTCTTTTCTTTTTGAATTTATTTTGTCTTACCACAGTGCTCTCTGCTGACATTCTGTCCATGTCATGAACTGTACAGAGCAGGATAGGTTTGCTACGGGGATTTGTTCCTACTCTGGACAATTCCTAAAATGGACAGAGGTGTCAGCAGAGAGCACTGTGATCAGACAGAAAAGAAACTCAAAAAGAAAATAACTTCCTCTGTAGTATACAGCAGCTAACAAGTACTGGAAGGATTAATATTTTTAAATAGTAATGTACAAATCTGTTTAACTTTCTGGCAGCAGTTGATTTAAAAATAAATTAAAAATAAAATGTTTTCGACTCGTGTACCCCTTTAATCCTTCCAATATTTATCAGCCGCTGCATGCTCCAGAGAAAGTTGTGAAGTTCTTTCCAGTCTGACCACAGTGCTCTCTGCTGACACCTCTGTCCATGTCAGGAATTGTCCAGAGCAGGAGATGTTTGCTATGTGGATTTGCTTCTACCCTGGATACTTCCTGACACAGACAGAGGTGACAGCAGAGAGCACCGTGATCAGACTGAAAAGAACTACACAACTTCCTTTGGAGCATACAGCGGCTGATAAGTACTGGAAGGATTAAGATTTTTTAATATAAGTAATTTACAAATCTGTTTAACTTTCTGGCACCAGTTGATTTGAAAAACATTTGTTTATCCACCGGAGTCTGGTACTGGCTTATTTCCTTCTCCCCAGTGAGAACACATGTATGCAAAGTCAAGAAATCAGCAGATTTTTCACCTGCCTGATAAGTTTTTTTGTAGGATATCTGCGCAACAATTGATATGAGAGGTGCCAGAATATGTGTAAACAGGGGATGTGCAGCCAATAATGATAATTTAAGTGGCTGCACAAACAATCAAGTGATGGCCCTGTGTTTCCTAGTCCTATATTTGATCAAACCGTGTAAAGGCTCTGTAAACAAGTGCCCATTACAGAGGTCGGAGCAATTATGAGGGCAGCATTGACCTGTGTGTAAAAGGGTCTTTATGCATTGGATATCTCCACCTCTGGTGGCAAACTGGGGATCCCTTTATTCAGTGGGGAGTTGGCTGCACCTGCTTCATCTGTCTCTGATGAGTGAATGGGAGAATAGCAGACGTTGTTGCATGTTAGATTCCATCTCCACCATTTAATTTTGTAAGCAAAAATGTTAATAAAATAAGTTTAGTATAATAAATGAAATCGAGTTTTCATTTATTTATTTATTTTTTTTTTTGTCTTCTTTAGTCTGTGCATCAGTTGCTGCCCCCAACATACAGAGATGTTTGGCTGGAGTGGAGCGATGCTGAGAAAAGTAAGCAGGAGAAGGATAAACTTGAAATCAACAAACCTCGGGACCAGTTTATAGCCAAATTATTAAATAAGCTAAAGATGAAACAGCAACAACTAAAGCCACCACAGCCCAACAAAGTATCTGAAGACCCAGAGGACAGCTGGGAAAACTTAGCTGGGGAAGACGACCTGGAGGAGAACCCTTCAGATCTGGTTGAAAAAGACAATTTAGAGCCTGTGAGAAACCTTTTCCTTAAGTGCCGCGATTCAGCAAAGTATAAGAGGCTGCTCAGTGACAGGGAGCAGCTCCCAGTGTTTGGGCGCAGGGATTATATTTTAGAAACTCTCAGCAGACATCGGGTTATCGTTGTCGCTGGTGAGACGGGCAGCGGTAAAAGTACCCAGGTGCCTCAGTTCTTACTGGAAGATCTACTCCTGAACAAATGGGCCTCAGGGAAGTGTAATATTGTCTGTACCCAACCCCGCAGAATATCCGCCATGAGTCTGGCCACGAGAGTGTGTGAAGAGCTGGGATGTGACTCTGGACCCGGAGGAAGGGTAAGAGGAATGGGCTCTGCAGATCATTATAAAGAACAATAACAAACCTAAAGCCATATATAACCCTCAACCAAGCAATATCTCTGGGTGAAATGATAATCTGGCTAAAGGTTTTTTATTCAAATAGATTTTTATATATTAAAAACATTGATCCATGAAAGCATTTGCTAATGAAGGCTGCAAGTGAGCGTCCTGCTCTCTATACGCTCACCTGTGCCCTTAATTAGCATAATAAAAAGGGGTGGGGCCAACAGGGGAATATAGATGAGGCTGGGGAGCTCAGCTGGCCGCCTCCAATGCGCGCTGGGGCGTATTAGGAATAAAACTATTTACAAAAACGCAGCATCTAAACCAGTGTTTCCAAACCAGGGGGCCTCCAGCTGTGGCCAAACTACAACTCCCAGCATGCCCGGACAGCCTAAGGCTCTCTGGGCATGCTGGGAGTTGTAGTTTGGCCGCAGCTGGACGCACCCTGGTTGGGAAACACTTATCTAAACAATGGATTTTAGTGAGTAACCCTTCATTTTACAGCTGTTCACCCCGCACTATAACCCAATATACTGGGTTTGGTGTGGGTGAACTAGCTGTCAGATTCTCTTTAAAAATAAGTTAAAGGCTATATACACCTTTTGTATCTTGGTAAACCTTTTTGAGTTTTGTTGTTGCTGATTTGTTTCCTGAATGCAAAATGAAGAAACTTTCTAAGCAGTCTTTATTAGATATCTCCAATCATTGAGCTGCTACTCAGCGATAGATAAGTCCCTCAGAGTCTGACTGACCTTCTGCTCTCAGAGTTAGGTATGGGTTTGGTTGCAGCTTCTTTTTCCTGCTCTTTTCCCTGAGCTTAACAATATTTTGTTGTTTGACTTGGTGTTTATGATACATGCAGGAGCGGAGTGTTAGTGTAGCATGTGGTATCATGTATAGCTTATGGAACCTGTGCTGTATATTGTACTGTCATGCTTTGTGTGATTGTAATTTATTGTGCCTGTGCACTCTGCATGACAACTGAATGATCAATAAAGCTCTTTCAATAATCTCCTGTCACCATTGGAGCCATCCTTGAGCTCCTTCTAGTGGTCTCTTCTAACCATTTGAGCTGTATTTGAGCCCCTTCTAGTGGTTGAAATGAGAATTACAGCTCCATGGTCTCCTGTGTCCATTGGAGCTGTATTTGAGCGCCCTCTGCTGATTAAAAGCTCATTTTACAGCTACATGGTCTATTGCCATTTCAGTTTCACCTTACCAGGGTTGTCCCATGAAGCACAGTGAGTAACTTCAGTTGTGTCCCACATACATATATGTAAAGTAGGACAGATGTGCTGTTCTAAAGAACAGTCACTTAAATCCCTGTACAGTTCTCCTTGAATTTGCTTTTCCTGGTTTCTCTCAGATATATGGCCTTGGTGTGGCCATGCAATATAACGCATACAATCCCCTTTGGTCACATGAAGAATGGAGTCCATTGTTTTAAAGAGGCATAAGTTTTAAAGAGCACGTGTGGTCGTCTAACTGGGTCGTAACAAAGGCACTTCCATGTATTTATTTATTTTTTGGTACTGTGTCCACGTTTTGTGTTCTTTTTTCGTCACAAGGATTGGTCAGGGTGCGGGAGCCCTTCTGAGTGTCCCTCCTGCCGTTCTGGGGGAGGTGTGTGTGGCTATTAGGTTCCTCCCTTGTTTTGGCAGGGGTGCCAAGCTGGTTTTACTGGTTCCTCGGTTACAACTTGGTTTTTGCCCGGTTGTTTTCCATGAGCACTTTCAGTCCCTGGGTAGCTTCGGTGAATGGGGACATTGTATCTGGAGCCTTGCAGGTGCATTTTGGCCCGGAGGCGAAAGGTTTGGTTTATTGGGGGCCTCTCTCCTTTCAAAGAAGGGCTTGCGATGAACCGCATCCTCGTACACGTTTTTGTGTGTGAAAATTTGCACTTTTTACTTGCATTCGGGTAAATTGAGAGCAAGTACCTTCGCTCTTAAATAAAAATAGGTTATCAACCCTATGCAGGCTTTTGGAGGATTATTACGTCTATATTTCTCAATAATAATTTTTCTGAAATATTTGTACATTTCTAATTCTTTTTACATCTGCTTTTCTTGCCCACTCTAGTGCCTTTATTTACAGCTCCGTGGTTTCATATGGCCTTAGGACCTGTCCCATTTTGCATGCATATTCTCCGCTCCATGCATATTCTCCGCTCCATGGTCTCCATCTCTGCCTGGATCTATGGTTGGCTGAACGTTCCTTCAGTGCCTTTTGTGAGCAGATGTCATACCCTTTTCCTGAGGTTTTTAATGAATCTTGTTTGACTTTTACCAGCATTATAGCAGGTGTCATTCTTCCCTTCTGTAGGTTTCCCTCTTCTTAGTGGAACCTATTTGTTTTATTAGCTATTGATTTTGACCCACGAGCAGTTGTCACCATAGACTGCTGCCCAGAGGAGGATTTCCATTTCCCTGGGTTCTTTCCTGGTTGTACATCACACATCCCATGGAGACTTACATGTCCGTTATTGCGGATGTTTTCCCCCCTCTCCTTGATTATCTAGCTCCCTCCTCTGTTGGTATTTGTTTGCTTCTGTTTAGTCCCTTTTTCTCTCAGTATTCCCTTTAGCCCAAGCCCTACCAGGTTGTTCCAGTTCTCCGGAGTGGTCTTGACAGGCTCAACTATGTTCGTTGCCAAGATTCTGCCCGTGACTCTAGTTTTTTGTTTTTCTCTGCGATGGCTGCTCTACCACCCAGATGACAATTGACCCTGTTTATTTGTGCAGGATCCTTTTTGTTCTTCCCTTCTATGACAAGGAGTCTCCCTCCTCTACTTGTACAGATTGTTCCTGCATCTGGCCTTGGTTTTCTCCTTCCTATCCTTGTGGTTATATGGTGGCTTATCTGGTTTTCCCTCTAGTCTCTCTCTGTTCTCTTCAATAAAGCTCTTTCAATAACCTCTCTCTGTTCTCTGGTCCTTGACCACATCGTCTCTTTCTTTCATCAGGCTGTCTTCTTCCTTGGATGATCTCCAGGTCTCTGCATGATTTTCCTCCACGGTGTGGGCTCTCCAGGCATGGACTTTTCTCGGTCCGCTCCATTGGGGGACACAGGAACCGTGGGTATATCTTGCTGCCACTAGGAGTCTGACACTAGGCATAACAAAAAAGAAGTCGGCTCCTCCCAGCGGGATATACCCCACCTACTGACTCAGAGACACTCAGTTTTTAGCTTAGTGTCCTAGGAGGCAGACACAGGTCTATTTACTCCAGACCTGGGCTATTTTTATTATTTTCTAGAATTTAGACTTTCTCTCCCTTTTTTATTTTTCTAGGTAGGGGCGACAGGGGCATGGCGCTGCCTGTTTCCCCACATGCGACTGAAGGGCACGGTCCATAAAGTATGGTCCGTTAACCCTTCCTCGCCACCGACCAGCACCAGGTTGTACCTCGGGTCCGGTCACCTATTGCCTCTGCTCACCCCGCTTATTAAAGCCTGGTATGATGCAGTTGGCCCAGACTGGTTGAAGACTTCTGGGAAGAAGACTTCTTGAGAGGTAAGTATAACGTCCTTTACTCTCTCTTCCCTCTCTCCCTCTCTTGCTGGGGCATCTCAGGGGTTAATCAAGGGGGCATACCTGGCTCCCTAGACAGGGGATTGCAGTTCCTTGTCGGAGGGGGCACCTTTGTGGGTCCTGCTGCTGTTGCGGCAGCAGACCCGTTTATACTTAGCTGGGGGGGCGCCACTACGGGGGACAGGGCCATCTATTACATAGTTTTTGGCTCCCGGCAGCCGTCCCCACAGCTCCGGGGACCGCTGCCGGCCTTTTCTCACCTCCGTGCGTCCGGCGATGTTCGCGGCCTGCCCGCAACTTTAGCCCGGGGCTTCAGGCCCGGTTTGAGCCGCTCGTTAGCTCCGCCCCTTTCTGTTCGCGCTTGGATGCGCCCTACCCCCGCACAGCGCACGCACAGGGGGGGTCTTCAGTCTCCTCCCTCTGTCAGGATCACGTGACGCGGCTCCGGAGTCCAGCACTGCTGCCTCACAAACTGCTGCTGCACTCTGCTCCTGTGGCTCTCCCCTTGCTGCTTCAGTGCTCCATATCTACCGGGGTTTCTATACAGCAGCCTGAACCTTTTGCTACCTGGTGCTGCAAGCTGTTCCTACGCTCCTGGCAAGACTTCAGGGACTGCAAGACACAGGAACCTGGGTGAGCTTGTTCCATTTCTTTCTGTCTCTGGGTAGCTGACTTCACTTTTTGCAATGTCCGCCCCCAGCTTTGAACCTTCCCTCAGACAGGCAGTCTCCGCTTCGGTCACTTACTATGCTTGCAAGGGTTGTAAAGTTAAAATGCCGGGGGGTTTGGCTGAACCCACCTGTTCTGCATGCTTTTCCTCCCGCCCTAATCCCCCCACCCAGGATAGCCCCCCGGAACGCGTGGCCCCTGACCCTGCCCCAGTTTGGTTGTCTTCTCTCTCCCAAACGATTTCTGATCTGGCACAGGTTTCCAGGGAGGTGGCTACGGCCTTGAAGCAGTCCTCCTTGCGTCCTTCTCGGGAGTCAAGTGCGTCGTCTTCGGACCGTCGGCGCTCTCACAGACGTCCCAGGGTCATTTATTCTCACTCCTCTCCCGAGCACAGGTCTTCCCGCCACTTGCACTCCAGGTCCTCTCCTGCTAGGCAGCATCCTCGGTCTCGTGGTCGCTCGCCTAGGGGCCGTTCCCGATCCCCGGCCCACCCTGCCAGATCCGTGTCACCTAGGTCCGGAGATTCCACTGCCTGTTCCCTGTCTCCAGGGGAACTGGTAGACTCGGACTCGGGCCGCTGATCCCCTCAGGAAACCCGTCTCCCCATCAATGTCCTGGAGATCTGGGCCATCTTCCTTTGTCTCCGGCACTGGGAGTCCCTTTTCCGGGGCCGACCGGTTCTCATTCAGACGGAAAACGCCACGGCCGTGGCGTATGTCAACCGTCAAGGGGGCACTCGCAGCCGCGCTGCCATGGCCGAGGTGTCCAAGATCTTGGTCTGGGCGGAGCGCCTGATCCCCGCCATATCGGCAATCCACATCCCGGGGGTGAAAAATTGGGAGGCGGACTTTCTAAGTCGCTCCTCTCCCGAACCCGGAGGTGTTCGCGTCCATTTGCGATCGCTGGGAGGTTCCGGACGTGGACCTCTTTGCGTCCCGACTGAACCGACAGGTTCCGACCTTCGTGGCAAAGTCCCGAGATCCTCTGGCTCTGGCCGCGGACGCTCTTGTTGTTCGCTGGTCTCTCTTCACGCTCCCTTATCTGTTCCCGCCGCTTCCTCTTCTGCCCCTAGTGCTGAGGAAACTCAAGGTGGAAGGCTTCTCGGCCATTCTGGTGGCTCCGGATTGGCCCCGACGCTCTTGGTACGCCGACGTGGTTCGGCTCGTGGCGGACGTCCCCTTTCGGCTGCCGGATCGTCTCGATCTCCTCTCTCATGGCCCACTTTGCCACCCCAATTCTCTGCCGCTACGTTTGATGGCTTGGCGGTTGAAACTGCGGTGTTGAAGGCCCGTGGGTTTTACTCCGGGGTTATTCGCACCATGCTTAGGGCGCCTAAGCAGTCCTTGGCCAGAATTTATCACAGGACCTGGCGGGCCTACTTTCGGTGGTGTGAGGCCCGCTTTCTTTCTCCAGTTCGTTTTTCTCTGCCTAACCTCCTGGCGTTTTTGCAGTCGGGCCTTGAAACGCGTTTGGCTCTTAGTTCCCTCAAGGGTCAAGTGTCGGTGCTGTCTATTCATTTTCAGCGACCTCTGGCTTCCGACTCTGCGGTTCGCACTTTCCTGCAGGGGGTGGCTCATGAGAATCCTCCTTACAGGTCTCCTACTCCTCCTTGGGATCTGAACTTGGTCCTGAGCGCCTTGCACTCCACTCCGTTTGAACCTCTCCGGGACATTTCCCTTCGTTTCCTTTCTTAGGAGGTGTCCTTCCTGGTTGCCGTGACCTCCATCCGCAGGGTGTCGGAATTGGCGGCTCTCTCTTGTCAACCTCCCTTCCTGATTCTTCATCAGGACAAGGCTGTGCTCCGGCCAGTGCCTTCGTTATAACCAAAGGTGGTTTATTCCTTTCATCTGAACAAGGATATCGTTCTTCCCTCCTTCTGCCCTGCCCCGTCTCATCCTAAGGAGCGCTCCCTCCACAACCTAGATGTGGTCGGGGCTTTGCGGGTTTACCTTTCGGCGACGTCCTCCTTCCGACAGTCTGATTCGCTGTTCGGCCTTCCAGAGGGCCGCCGCAAGGGTTTGCCGGCTTCTAAGGCCACCATCTCTAGGTGGATCCGGTCCGCCATTTCTGAAGCGTATCGTTCAAAGGGGAAGAATCCCCCCTTCCAGGTTACGGCTCACTCCACTCGCTCTGTGGGGGCCTCTTGGGCGGTATTCAACCAGGCTTCTTTACTACAGGTGTGTAAGGCGGCCACTTGGTCTTCGGTGCACACATTCACCAAATTCTACCAAGTGCACACTTCTGCATCTGCCGACGTCAGTTTGGGGTGTAAGGTTTTGCAGGCAGCGGTGGCTTTGTCGTCCGCTTGATTCCGTGTTGATTAGGTTTTTCCCACCCCGGGGACTGCTTTGGTATGTCCCTCGGTTCCTGTGTCCCCCAATGGAGCTGACCAAGAAAAAGGAGATTTTTTACACTTACCGTAAAATCTTTTTCTCGTAAGATCCATTGGGGGACACAGGAACCGTGGGTATATCTTGCTGCCACTAGGAGGCTGACACTAGGCATAACAAAAAAGAAGTCGGCTCCTCCCAGCGGGATATACTCCACCTACTGACTCAGAGACACTCAGTTTTAGTCCCAAAGCAATAGGAGGAACCGAAAAATACAAGCAGAGTCCGAAGGGAGCCCAGTCAAAACAAGTGAACAAACAGACAGACAGGCGACCGGCCCTTCAGCAACAAACTAATAACAACAGGGTGGGTGCTGTGTCCCCCAATGGATCTTCCGAGAAAAAGATTTTACGGTAAGTGTAAAAAAAAATCTCCTTTTCCTGCCTTACTCATGACTGACTACCATCAACCTGTGGGGGCTCTCCCTCTTGTGGGCATGTTCTTGAAATTCTGCCCTTTTGTTAAATGGATTGTTCCTGCTTGTCTTCCAAACCCCTGGCATTCATGGACCCTTTTTTCAGTTGTCTTCCCCCTCTGGATCATGTAGTGCTATGTTCTTCTTCCCTCCTTCAGTGACTACTTTTGGCGTCCCACGGTCTTTTGTGTCCCAATGATACAATAAAATAATTTTCTCGACAAGTTCATTGGGGACACAGCTCTCACCCAGTTCTTTTTTTTTTTCTGGTATCTGATGGCCCTTCTGAATGAGCTTCTCTTGTCCTCAACAGGCCAGACTTATTCTAGGGTTGTCTTACTCCTGTGTCCCCTACTGCTTGTGTACAAACTGGTTAGCTTGCTGCCTGCAAGAGGGGTATATGCTATGCAGGAGGAGCTAACACTTTTGTTGCTTAGTGTCGCTGCCTACTGGTAGCAGCATATACCCATGCTCTTCTATGTCCTGCAATGAAATTCTTGAGAATTGTATGTGTCCATAACCTCTAAATACTAGGGAGTCATTACACATATGGGAAGATATTCCATTTTAAGATGCATATCCAAATAGAAACTAAATCAGTTAGAAATTATTAATTTACCATAATTGTACTAAAATCTTTTTTTTTTTTCTAGAATTCCCTATGTGGGTACCAGATTCGTATGGAATCCAGGACAGGAGAAAACACCAGGCTTTTGTACTGTACCACAGGAATCTTACTACGGAAGCTGCAGGAAGACAGTCTGCTACAGAATATAACACATGTCATTGTGGATGAAGTAAGCAGGACTTAGACAAGCAACAAAATAATAATAATTTTATTTGTACAGATTCCACAGCACTTTACAATTTTGGGGTACAAATAAAGACAAGTATCGTACTACAATATTACTCACTAACTATTCAAACAGGAGGAGTGAAGGCCCTGCTCACGAGAGCTTACAGACTATGAAGAGTGGGGTTGAGACAGAAGGCATAAACTTGGATCATATTATTTTTATCATTATTTTTATTAATTTAATATGCAAAAAGAGCAGCAAAAATTCTCATGTCACGTCCTAGTATCTGTGATATCATATCCTGGTAGCTGTACTGTAAGTCTTCAACCATCCTGCTCGACTTATAAACCTGCAGGTTCAACTAGGCCAAGTGTCCATGTTTATTTAATTTTGGATGAGAGAAATAATAGGCTTGGCACATTAAAATCCAACATATTTGATCATTCTGCCCTAATGGGTTTCTGGGTATCATAAAATATTCTTCTCTATCCTTTTAGTTCACTGATATTTGAGCAACACAGTCCATATGGGACCCTCAGAGTGGTCTCACAACAAACTGTACTGTTAGTATTTCAGCTTCCCCAAATTCTCTGCTTCTACCTAGGCATATTATACGTGCAGGTGTCCATATAATGAAGTGTTCCTCTGAAATATGACAAGCGTTTACTGATGGGATTGAAGCTTACATCTCTATAACTCTAAATATTTGCCGTTCTGAATATAGGTACATGAAAGGACAGTGCAGTCTGATTTCCTCATCATCATCCTCAAAGAAATTCTACACAAGCGTTCAGACCTGCACCTCATACTCATGAGTGCCACCGTAGACAGTGATAAGTTTTCTAGCTACTTCTCTCACTGCCCCATCATAAGGATTTCAGGAAGGACTTACCCAGTTGAGGTATGTGCATTGTGGTTAATGCCTTCTGTAGGTCTGGGTAGTAAGCGGATGACCGAATTTGTAATTGTCATATAATCATAAACAGAGCTAGGATAGTATGGCGTACAACTTGCATCCCCACCAGAGAATGAAGAGGGTGAAGTTCAAGTTAAGATCTGTATTTCCTTCACTGTTTATTCTCTGCACAGCAGTGCCCTAGCCACCTACTGTGCCAGGGAGCTGTAGAGTGGTCCCATTCAATTTAATAGGGTCAGCTGCAGTTTGCTTCACAGCCAGGTGACCAAGGAGCCCACTGTGCATGGAAAACAAAACATGGGACAAATGCTATATCAGCGGTGCAACCCATTCATTCTCCACATATGAAATTATGGCATATTCTTGTGATATGCTATCACTCTTTCATGTGATATTAAAGGGGTTATCCAGGAAAAAACTTTTTTTTATATATCAACTGGCTCCAGAAAGGTAAACAGATTTGTAAATTACTTCTATTAAAAAATCTTAATCCTTTCAGTACTTATGAGCTTCTGAAGTTAAGGTTGTTCTTTTCTGTCTAAGTGCTCTCTGATGACACGTGTCTCGGGAACCGCCCAGTTTAGAAGCAAATCCTCATAGCAAACCTCTTCTAAACTGGGCGGTTCCTGAGACACGTCTCATCAGAGAGCACTTAGACAGAAAAGAACAACCTTAACTTCAGAAGCTCATAAGTACTGAAAGGATTAAGATTTTTTAATAGAAGTAATTTACAAATCTGTTTAACTTTCTGGAGCCAGTTAATATATAAAAAAAAATAGTTTTTTCCTGGATGACCCCTTTAAATTAGTTTTCCAGGTTTAGAAAAGTATAGCTGCTTTCTTGCAAACAACTGCTGTCCTCAGGATGTGTGTGGTATTAAAACTCTACTCCCTTCAATTTTATAGAACTTAGCTGCATTACCACACACAAACTGAGAACAATAGTGGCGCTCTTTCTGAAAATAAAACCAGGTATGTTTTTCTAACCCTGGATAACCCCATTAAGGTTTCATCAAATAATTTTATTCTTTGTGTGATAAGTTTTGTACTATTCTTTCTGTCTCAACTTTGATTTTATACTATACAATTCTTTATTTTTTACTTTCAGTGGATGAAAATTTGTTTTGCTCATGTGATGGACGCACAGGTGCACTACTTGTAATTGTTGTTTTTTGACAAACCTAGCTGCGATGTGATCATCACATGACCAGGACTACTGCACCCTTGGCAGTAAATGGTTAAACATGTTATCTGGAGAGAAAAAAAGGTATCCCTAATGTGCGGGATAGGGAATAAGTGTCTTTTCCTCCAGATAACCAATTTAAGGTGGAACATCAAGTTGGAGAGATGTTATTGTGTATGAGCAGATTAGATCTTAAATATAAATGTTTTTTTATTTATTTATTTTCTTTTTGTGATATGTCTGTCCTGTCTCAGGTTTTTCATTTGGAAGATGCTGTTGAAGAAACAGGGTATATTCTGGAACAGGACTCAGAGTATTGTCAGAAATTCTTAGAGGAGGAAGAAGAAATAACCCTTAATGTCACCAGTAAAGGAGGAGGCAGCACAAAATACCAGGTACTGATCACAGTTTCCCAATGGTGGGAATAAAGCATCATGAGCTGTAAAAAGTGTTTGGATAAATAACGTCCCAATACATTCAGTATTCAGTACAATGGGGAGCTCCAAAGCCACCACACTTCCTGGATATGTTCCCTGTAAACCATCCTGCCTAATATGCGTGGCTCATGCAGCCCCTGATGTCTTCTCTGGCTGCTTGATATACTTATGCCATCCTTCTCTCTGCTTGCCTACATCTCCCATAAATCATATCACTCTGCTCTGCCAGCCCCCTCCCTCCTGCTCTGAGCAGCAGAGATAGAATCAGTGTCAGATTGGCTAAGGCTGCACACACCTCCCAGTTCTCAGTGCTAAAGAGAGCATGACTCAACAGTGCTTGGTAAAAACCTCATGATCTGTGTCTCTCTCAGGATGATGGGGGCTGCTTTCAGAGAGGGATTTGGATAGAGACACACTGGATGGCTGGATGATGTAATTCCCTTACTTAATGCATGGAAGTGACAACCAAAGAGGGGAAACTGCTCTAAATAGCTCATAAATTATATTTAGATTAAATCGGTTTAGTTCCCCAGAGTACCCCTTTAAAGAATCTAAGCTGGTTAATAGTACATTCTTTTTCCTTGTAGGAGTTTATTCCTGTTCAATCAGGTTCTGTGGTGGATGTAAACCTGTCTTATCAGAAATATTCATCCCGGACAAAGCATGCTATCCTGTACATGAACCCTAACAAAATTAATCTGGACCTGATCCTGGAGTTGCTGGTCTTCCTGGGTATGTTAGTATTTTGTCTTCTAATCAATACTGCTACAAAACGTGGCTACCAATGGCCAATGAGTACCAATGGCTACCAATATGGCTACCATCAGAGAGCCAAATGAGCCCCTTGGCTTTTACTTGATAATTCAGTTGACCCCCGGGTAGTTTGTCACAGTAGTTTCTTCTAGGCATTGTACATCTTGTTGGGGAGGGGGGGGGGGGGGGGTTAGGGTTTCCGGGATGTGTGGCTATGTGTCTGGGTGTGTGTTTGTTTGTGCTGGGCTTTCTCTGGCTGGGACTCATATGGGGGGTTGTCCAGAAAACCAGAAGGCTCAACTGTTTTTTACTGGATCTGATCTCTGGGTCCCCCGGTGCTTATTGTATTGTTGTATTTTGTTCTACTGAGAGTGGTGTTTATTGCTTTTATTGTTAAAAAGAAAATGTAAATAAATACTTTTAAAAAAAGAGAGCCTAAGGAGAGCCAAGTCTGCAAGCGACAAAAGTGTTCTACAGCCTTCGCCTTTTAGGACTTGAGGGGAGCTGTAGTCTTGCTAGTTGGGGAACTCTGGTTTATAGCTAGGTAGATCTGCCATCTAGCAATCGACAAAGCAGGATGATAATGGCTGCGTGAACTCTAATGTAAACTCCCCTTGTTATAATGTTCTGGCCCATTTTGAGTATGTCATGGGCGAGTGCATTATCTGCAGTCACATCTGTAGTTATGCAGTGATGTCCCTCTGTTATTCCTCCTGGAAATGTATGAATTGATTGACAATTTGGTATTACCAGAGAAATCAATAAGGTGTGTTCCTACACAGGCTGACACTCGGCACAGATTAGCCAGTGTCAGGTTGTGAATGAAAAATACCCTGTTGACAAAGGTTTTTTTAAAATAATGTTTTTGGAATTGTAAGTTTTTGCTAGATGTTGTGTTTTGAATATGATATACAACATGGCACTGAATTGTTTTGCTATCCATGGTCACATTATTTGACTCAACATGTCCACCTTAGTTACCTTAATCTCTGCTTTTCCTTCCACCAGACAGAAGTTCACAATATAGAAATGTAGAGGGAGCAGTGCTGATCTTCTTACCTGGTCTGGCTGATATTCAGCAACTATATGATCTTTTATCTACTGACAAGCGGTTTAATGACAGGAGGAGGTAATGGAATTTATAATACAACTAAAGAATCTCTATGCTTTTATGTATAACACTGCCAACCAGATTGTGTATAGTAAAAGGCCAGGGGTACATTGAGTAACAGCATTATGTTTGCTTCTATTTCTAGGGGGCTGGTACAGTGGGGCAATAAAGTATTTAGTCTGCCACCAATTGTGCAAGTTCTTCCACTTAAAAAGATGAGATGCCTGTAATTTTCATCATAGGTATACCTCAACTATGAGAGACAGAATGAGAAAAAAATATCCATAAATTCACATTGTCTGTCTGATTTTTAAAGAATTTATTTGCAAATTATGGTGGAAAATAAGTATTTGGTTACCTACAAACAAGCAAGATTTCTGGCTCTCACAGATCTGTAACTACTTCTTTAAAAGTCTCCTCTGTCCTCTACTTGTTACCTGTATTAATGACACCTGTTTAAACTTGTTATCAGTATAAAAGACACCTGACCATAACCTCAAACTTTCACACTCCAAACTCCACTATGGCCAAGACAAAAGAGCCGTCGAAGGACACCAGAAACAAATTTGTAGATCTGCACCAGGCTGGGAAGACTGAATCTGCAATAGGCAAACTGCTTGGTGTGAAAAAATCAACTGTGGGGCAATTATTAGAAAATGAAAGACATACAAGACCACTGATAATCTCACTCGATCTGGGGCTCCACACAAGACCTCAGCCTGTGGTGTCAAAATGATCACATGAACGGTGAGCAAAAATCCCAGAACCACACGAGGGGACCTAGTGAATGACCTGCAGAGAGCTGGGACCAAAGTAACAAAGGCTACCATCAGTAACACACTTCACCACCAGGGCGTCAAATCATGCAGTGCCAGACATGTCCCCCTGCTTAAGCCAGTACATGTCCGGGCCCATCTGAAGTTTGCTAGAGAGCATTTGTATGATCCAAAAGAGGATTGGGAGAATGTCTTATGGTCAGATGAAACCAAAGTAGAACTTTTTGGTAAAAACTCAACTCGTCGTATTTGGAGGAGAAAGAATACTGAGTTGCATCCAAAGAACACCATACCTACTGTGAAGCATGGGGGTGGAAACATTATGCTTTGGGGCTGTTTTTCTGCTAAGGGACCAGGGCGACTGATCCATGTAAAGGAAAGAATGAATTGGGCCATGTATGGTGAGATTTTGAGTAGAGATGAGCGAACTTACAGTAAATTTGATTCGTCACAAACTTCTCGGCTCGGCAGTTGATGACTTTTCCTGCATAAATTAGTTCAGCTTTCAGGTGCTCCCGTGGGCTGGAAAAGGTGGATACAGTCCTAGGAGACTCTTTACTAGGACTGTATCCACCTTTTCCAGCCCACCGGAGCACCGGAAAGCTGAACTAATTTATGCAGGAAAAGTCATCAACTGCCGAGCCGAGAAGTTCTTGACGAATCGAATTTACTGTAAGTTCGCTCATCTCTAATTTTGAGTGAAAACCCTTCCATCAGCAAGGGCATTGAAGATGAAATGTGGCTGGGTCTTTCAGCATGACAATGATCCCAAACACACCTCCCGGGCAACGAAGGAGTGGCTTCATAAGAAGCATTTCAAGGTCCTGGAGTGGCCTAGCCAGTCTCCAGATCTCAACCCCATAGAAAACCTTTGGAGGGAGTTGAATGTCTGTGTTGCCCAGCGACAGCCCCAAAACATCACTGCTCTAGAGGAGATCTGCATGGAGGAATGTGCCAAATTACCAGCAACAGTGTGTGAAAACCTTGTGAAGACTTACAGAAAATATTTCACCTCTGTCATTGACAACAAAGGGTATATAACAAAGCACTGAGATTAACTTTTGTTATTGACCAAATACTTATTTTCCACCACAATTTACAAATAAATCCTTTAAAAATCAGACAGTGATTTTATGGATTTTTTTATCATTATGTCTCTCATAGTTGAGGTATACCTATGATGAAAATTACAGGCCTCTCATCTTTTTAAGTGGGAGAACTTGCACAATTGGTGACTGACTAAATACTTTGTTGCCCCACTGTATTTATATACCATTTATACATATTTCTTGCTCCGGCACACTATGCAGCCTTTAAAGCACAACCTCTTTGACACTTGAGCTCAGAGAATGAGATAGTTCTGACAGATTGTCTAAAATAGCTTGGGTGAACTACTCACCGTATTTGACACCAAAATTTGCAAGTGACAATATGAAATGCAGCATCATACAGGGCATTCCATTTACAGATGTTACTTTACAACTCCCAAAGCTTCTCCTGCACTCTGCAAACACTGAGCCAGTAAACTTTAAAGGGGTTATTTCCCTTTAAAAACAAACAAACAAACTAAAAAATAAACTCTGCTGTGGACAAATGCACCACTTTTTTTTTCTACATCTGATTTGATAAATCTATATTGGTTGCATAGTTGCATGCCTAATTCTTTTTTATTTTTCAAGGTACAAGTTGATAGCACTTCACTCAATCCTTTCCAGTCAGGACCAGGCTGAAGCATTCATACTTCCTCCTCCAGGAACAAGAAAGGTAAAAATATCAAACGTAGCTGTGGAGCAAGACATTTCCCAGGCAATGTTTATCCATGGTGATGAGTTACGTGGACCATGTCTGTTTTGGATTAAAGTCTTTTTTTTTTTCAAGTTAGAGAACTTTTTTCAGATCATAGAACATCAAGAGAACAATGTCTCAGCAGCACCCTGGAAATTGTACACTGTATTTTACATAGAGACATATTGAAAGTCCTCATTGGTGGGAGTACAGGCACAGTGACCCCCTCTAATACCTAAAACAAAGGGGCTACATCAAAACAAATGGTAGACTATATTGCAATCCTATGGCCCATCTTCCTATCTCTTGAGTGAAGCCCATAAGGCTGAAGAAATCTTCTGATATGTCTCTGTGACGTGTCAAATGTTCTCTTACTGTAGACTCAAGAAGAAGACCACACACCACAGCAGGGATGCTTTTCTCCTACTGTTGTCTTAACCCCTTAAGGACGCAGGACGTAAATGTACGTCCTGGTGAGGTGTTACTTAACGCACCAGGACGTACATTTACGTCCTGTGCATAACCGCGGGCATCGGAGCGATGCCCGTGTCATGCGCGGCTGATCCCGGCTGCTGATCGCAGCCAGGGACCCGCCGGCAATGACCGACGCCCGCGATCTCGCGGGCGTCCGCCATTAACCCCTCAGGTGCCGGGATCAATACAGATCCCGGCATCTGCGGCAGTGCGCGATTTAAATGAACGATCGGATCGCCCGCAGCGCTGCTGCGGGGATCCGATCATTCATAACGCCGCACGGAGGTCCCCTGCTCTGGTCTGTGATCGAGCAGACCAGAGCAGAAGATGACCGATAACACTGATCTGTTCTATGTCCTATACATAGAACAGAAAAATCCCCTCCCCCAATAAAAAAGTAAAACGTCCGTTTTTTCCTATTTTACCCCCAAAAAGCGTAAAAAACATTTTTTATAGACATATTTGGTATCGCCGCGTGCGTAAATGTCCGAACTATTAAAATAAAATGTTAATGATCCCGTACGGTGAACGGCGTGAACGAAAAAAAAAAAAAAGGCCAAAATTCCTACTTTTTTAATACATTTTATAAAAAAAAAATTATAAAAAATGTATTAAAAGTTTTTTATATGCAAATGTGGTATAAAAAAAAAGTACAGATCATGGCGCAAAAAATGAGCCCCCATACCGCCGCTTATACGGAAAAATAAAAAAGTTAGAGGTCATCAAAATAAAGGGATTATAAACGTACTAATTTGGTTAAAAAGTTTGTGATTTTTTTTTTAAGCGCAACAATAATATAAAAGTATGTAATAATGGGTATCATTTTAATCGTATTGACCCTCAGAATAAAGAAAACATGTCAATTTTACCATAAATTGTACGACGTGAAAACGAAACCTTCCAAAATCAGCAAAATTGCATTTTTCGTTTTAATTTTCCCACAAAAATAGTGTTTTTTGGTTGCGCCATACATTTTATGATATAATGAGTGATGTCATTACAAAGGACAACTGGTCGCGCAAAAAAACAAGCCCTCACACTAGTCTGTGGATGAAAATATAAAAGAGTTATGATTTTTAGAAGGCGAGGAGGAAAAAATGAAAACGTAAAAATTAAATTGTCTGAGTCCTTAAGGCCAAAATGGGGGTTAAGGGGTTAACCCCCATTTTGCTTAAGGGGTTAAGCATAGACAGTGCTGCTGTTTACATTCATATTTGCTAATGTCATCCCGTATATTACTATAGGTTTTCTTGAATAAATGGTTTTACACTTTAAAATATTTTTTTTCTTTTTATTACTTCTATTTACAGATTGTGCTGGCAACAAACATTGCTGAAACAGGTATCACAATCCCTGATGTGGTATTTGTCATAGATGCTGGAAGAACTAAGGAAAACAGGTGACCTGCCCAAATTTTGTTTTATTTTCTGTCAGCTTCTAGATATTCTGTACAAGTCATTATTTTCTGGGTGACAAGCCACATGGCTACCGTTCTCATTGGCAATTAAACAGCAAATTTACCTACTAATGCAACACTATTTTTGCTGCATATGTTGACATTTATCAGGCAAAGGTCTGGGAAAGCTGGGTGGCAGGCTTATAATGGCCAAAGTTTATCCATTTTTTTTAAACTGAGAAGGAAGAAACAAAAGTGCAGTATTTTCATATGTTGTTATGTGGTATCTTTTCCTTTAGGTATCATGAGAGCAGTCAGATGAGTTCTCTGGTGGAGACCTTTATAAGCAAAGCCAGTGCACTGCAGCGACAAGGGAGGGCCGGTCGTGTCAGGGATGGGTTCTGTTTCCGGCTTTACACCAAAGAAAGGTAATAGGTGTTATCTGCCATCTTGATTCCTTCTTCTCTTCTGATCTGGCTCTCCTAATGCAGCCTACATTTCTCATAATGCATCTGACTTTACAGAGACAAAGGGGAGAGAAGACTCCTTAGAGCAGGATCACACAGGGCGAATCCGCTGCGTATTTCATGCTGCAGTTGTGCCAACAACAGAGGGTCTGCAGAGCAAGCTCCCAGCTGCAGCCGGGTAGCCCTGTGTGTCCCCTAGTATTGGTGGATTTCCCATTGTAGAAATCCTCTGCTACGAGCGAACACACAAAGCTACCCGGCCGCAGCCGAGAACCTGCTCTTCAGTCCCTCTTGTGACTGCCATCGGCGCATCCATAGTGTGAAACACGCTACAGATTCCCCCATGTGACCCTGTACTGTACTTGTTCTGAGTCCTACCTAAGTGCTAGTGACAGATCAGTGACAGAACTTCTGTCCCCTAACTTACCCTACAGAGTTTTCATGTATTCATATGTGATGCAGCTTCAGCCTGTCTCCTTGTGATGGGTTTCTCCCTTTAAGCTCTTACAAGCAGGAGGCAGGGATCATCAGTGTTAAAGGGGTATTCCAGGAAAAAACTTTTTTTTGTATATCAACTGGCTCCAGGAAGTTAAACAGATTTGTAAATTACTTCTATAATTTTTTTTTAATCCTTCCAATAATTATCAGCTGCTGAAGTTGAGTTGTTCTTTTCTGTCTAACAACAGTGCTCTCTGCTGACATCTCTGCTTGTCTCGGGAACTGCACAGAGTAGAAGAGGTGTGCTATGGGGATTTGCTTCTACTCTGGACAGTTCAGGAGACAGATGTCATCAGAGAGCACTTAGACAGAAAAGAACAACTCAACTTCAGCAGCTCATAAGTACTGAAAGGATTAAGATTTTTTTTTTATAGAAGTAATTTACAAATCTGTTTAACTTTCTGGAGCCAGTTCATATATATATAAAAAAAATGTTTTTTTTCCTGGATAACCCCTTTTAAGCTGCTTCACATGACACAGTTGCAGTAATGGAAGAGCTAAACATGTATTGATGCAGCTGAGCTTGGATGGAACAAAGGACACTAGAGGAATATCACTGGTGAGTTAGCATTATATGCCACCCCAAAAAAATTACCTGTTGTGTTTTTAAAGAGTACTTGTCATCAAACTATATTTACTAAACTAAATAACTATTTGAGCATTAAAAAGTTCTGTATCATACCTTTCTCCTTGCTCATATTGTGTGAGCTCCCGGCAGGAGAAAGTGGGCGTTCCCCAGCAGGCGCGACATCACTGAACCCTGAGAGAGCTGTGCCCCGCCATGCCCTGCACCCACTTCCTGAGTTTGGTCTCCTGCCAGGCCGGGAGGAGACTAAACTAACTGTTTGACTTGTGGCAGGGACAAGAAACAGAGCCACCTAGTGGCCATTTGTTCAATCACATTAAAAAAAGTTAAGAATTGTATTAGCAAGTAAATAGCAAAGTGTCTTATAATTACATGAGGAACAATATATTAAAAGTTTTGTTTGCCAACAGGTACTCTTTAAAGGATTTCTGGACATAGAATAGATACATTGCTGTTTAGCCGGCCTCTGTGCTGGGTTTTCCTGAAGGCATATTTTGCATTGCTAGCAAAAAATATTTTAGAGCTTCAAACTGTCTGATTGAGATGTATTAAATGAAAAGGGTAACCCCCAGCATTTTCTGCGGGACCTATCTACCCCTCGGTAGCTATTTTCATAATGGAGAATATGATGAGAAAGCCCTTCTTTGAAGCCTTTTTCCCATTATTTGTGTACATTTCATGATAGCTGTTTTTTTCCACCCTCACAGATTTCACGGTTTTATGGACTACTCCGTTCCGGAAATATTACGGGTACCTTTGGAAGAACTGTGTCTTCACATCATGGTGAGGTTTGCCTGGCAATTTAAATTTATATAGCAGTGTTTCCAAACCAGTGTGCCTCCAGCTGTTGCAGAACTACAAATCCCAGCATGCCCGGACTGTCCAGGCATGCTTGGACTTGTAGTTTTTCAACAGCTTGAGGTACACTAATTGGAAAATACTGCTATATAGGATTAAAATTGTTTTCACAGAAACAGTGCCACTCTGGTCTTTTTGCTTTCTATGGTGTTGCCATTCAGTCCTATTCAAGTAAATATGGCCGAGCTGCAGTACCAGACACAGTCTCCTGACAGTTGTGGCACTGTTCCTAAAGATTAAAAAAAAAAAATGCATAATTTTTTTAATCTCCTACAATCTCTTTCAGACACAAGGTTAGGGAAGGGACACTTATCTTTTTCTCTTTTTTTCTGTTGCTAAATGTAGAAGTGTGAGCTTGGATCTCCAGAAGATTTCTTATCTAAGGCGTTGGACCCTCCGCAGGTCCAAGTTGTCAGTAATGCCATGAACTTACTGCGCAAGATTGGAGCCTGCGAGCTCACTCAGCCCAAACTTACTCCTCTAGGTCAGCACCTTGCCGCTCTGCCAGTCAATGTGAAGATTGGGAAGATGCTGATTTTTGGTGCTATCTTTGGCTGCCTGGATGCTGTGGTAAGTGGGGAGTTCTAATTTTTGGAAAAAATCACGGTACAACTCTGAGGTGATCTTCCTGGTGAACTCTCTTATTAATTTGCAGTTGTTAAAGGGGTACTCCACCTCTAGACATCTTATCACCTATCCAAAGGATAGGGGGATAAGATGTCTTATCGCGGGGGTCCCGCCACTGAGGACCCCCGCAATATAGCATGCGGCACCCACCTGATTCTACTCCGTAAGCGCTGGAGGGTCTGGGTCCCGACCATGGGAACGGAAGTTTGTGACGTCACAACTCCGCCCCCGTGTGCATCACGCCCCGTCCCCTCAATTCAAGTCAATGGGAGGGGGCGTGATGGCATGCTATATTGCGGGGGTCCCCAGCGGCGGGACCCCCGCGATCAGACATCTTATCCCCTATCCTTTGGATAGGGGATAAGATGTCTAGGGGTGGAGCACCCCTTTAACTCCCCAATGTGATATGTAGTTCCATCTTATGCATCTGCCCAAGTTGTTACTGCTAAATAGTCTGATGCTTAGTCTATTATTCCTGCCTATTCTCATCTGTGGGACATTAGCATTTTCTAATGTAATATGTGCACTGAATTCATATGTATCTCTAGTGGGGAAATGGGGGGAAGATTGTGTTGGGAGAGTGGGGTGAGACTGTTCAATAAAAATTTATCTGATTGAAGAAAAATTAACGCAAGATTATTGCTGTCAATTATAGCAGAAATCAACACCGCTTGTAGCTGGCATAGAGGTCGGGGTGTGGCATAAAGAATATCAAAGATGCTCCAGGGCCACCTTACACATATGAAATGCCGGTCTGAATTAATTGCACCAATTGTAACATTGAGGATGTGCACATCTTTTATCGACTGTCTTTTCTGGCTTCCTGACTCCAGAGGCAGATTTAATATAAAATAATAATTGTCTATGAAGGACCATTTAGTGACGGTCGCCCTGCATTTCCTGCTGGCTTCAGCCATAGTTTGTTTCCACTGCCTGTTTTGTTTATCTCCCTCTGCGGAGGGATGGATGTGTCATTTGCTTACATTTTAAAATTTGGAAAACAGTGAGTTAATATAATAATAATAATTGTTCCTTTGTCACAGGCAACGCTGGCTGCTACCATGACTGAGAAGTCTCCATTCATGACACCTATTGGTAGAAAAGATGAAGCAGATCTGGCAAAATCCTCTATGGCTCTGGCAAACTCTGATCATTTGACCATTTTTAGCGCCTACATGGGGTAAGTTTTATGAACAGAAGGATCAGATTTATGTATTGGTATATGAGCCAGCAATGTCTCCCTATAGATTGGGTTTAACCCCTTAAGGACCAAGCACGTATGAGCACGTCCCTGCACCCTGGGTCTTAAGGACCAGGCATGTACTCATACGTCCGCGGGAATTTCGGTCCCCGGAGGTTTGCCCCCCCCCCCCCCCATGTGAACGTACAGGGTACATTCACACAGGCAGGTTTACAGTAAGTTTTCTGCTTCAAGTATGAGCTGCGGCAAATTTTTCGCCACAGCGCAAACTCCTAGCAGGAAACTCACTGTAAACCTCCGCCAGTGTGAATGTACCCTCAAAACACTACACTACGCTACACTAACACAAAATAAAGGGTAAAACACTACATATACACCCCCTTACACTGTCCCCCCAATAAAAATTGAAAACATATTGTACGGCAGTGTTTCCAAAACGGAGCCTCCAGCTGTTGCAAAACAACAACTCCCAGCATGTCTGGACAGCCACCGACTGTCCAGGCATGCTGGGAGTTTAGCAACAGCTGGAGGCACCCTGTTTGTGAATCACTGGCGTAGAATACCCCTATGTCCACCCCTATGCAATCCCTAATTTAGTCCTCAAATGCGCATGGCGCTCTCTCTCTTCGGAGCCCTGTCGTATTTCAAGGAAACAGTTTAGGGCCACATATGGGGTATCTCCGTACTCGGGAGAAATTACACTACAAATTTTGGGGGGCTTTTTCTCCTTTTACCCCTTATGAAAAGGAAAAGTTGGGGTCTACACCAGCCTGTTACTGTAAAAGAAAAATTTACACTAACATGCTGGTGTTGCCCCATACTTTTTATTTTCACAAGAGGTAAAAGGAAAAAAAGACCCCCAAAAACGCAATTTCTCCTGAGTACGGTAATACCCCAAATGTGGGCGCAAAATGCTCTGCGGGCGCACAACAAGGCTCAGGAGTGAGAGCGCACTATGTACATTTGAAGCCTAAATTGGTGATTTGCACAGGGGTGCAGCGGTTCTGACATAAATGCAAAGCCTTAACACCCCACAGGTGTTTGACAAATTTTCGTTAAAGTTGGATGGGAAAATGAAAAAAAAAATTTTTTTTCACTAAAATGCTGGTGTTACCCTAAATTTTTCATTTTCACAAGGGAAAATAGGGAAAAAGCCCCCCAAAATTTGTAACCTCATTTCTTCTGAGTAAGAAAATACTCCAAATGTGGATGTAAAGTGCTCGGTGGGCGAACTACAATGCTCAGAAGAGAGGGAGTGCCATTGGGATTTTGAAGAGAAAATGTGTCCTGAATTGAAGGCCACGTGTGTTTACAAAGCCCCCATAGTGCCAGAGCAATGGACCCCCCCAACATGTGACCCCATTTTGGAAACTACACCCCTCACGTAATGTAATAAGGGGTACAGTGAACATTTACACCCCACAGGTGTCTGACAGATTTTTGGAACAGTTTCCCATGAAAATGAAAAATTAAATTTTTCATTTGCTCAGCCCACTATTCCAAAGATCTGTCAAATGCCAGTAGGGTGTAAATACTCACTGAACCCCTTATTCAATTCTGTGAGGGGTCTAGTTTCCAAAATGGTATGCCATATGTTTTTTTTTTGCTGTTCTGGCAACATAGGGGCTTCCTAAATGCGGCATGGCCCCCGACCAAAATTTGCTCTCAAAAAGCCAAATATGACTCCTTCTCTTCTAAGCATTGTAGTTCGCCCGTAGTGCACTTCAGGTCAACTTATGGGGTACCTCCATACTCAGAAGAGATGGGGTTACAAATTTTGGGGGGTATTTTCTGCTGAACACTTTACATAGACATATGAGGTATGTGCTTACTCGAGAGAAATTGGGCTACAAATACAAGTATAAATTTTCTCCTTTTACCCCTTGTAAAAATTCAAAAATTGGGTCTACAAGAACATGTAAGTGTTGCTATTCCTGTGAAACACCTAAAAGGTTAAAACACTTACTGAATGTCATTTTGAATACTTTGGGGGGGGGTGCAGTTTTTATAATGGGGTCTTTTATGAGGTATTTCTAATATGAAGACCCTTTAAATCCACTTCAAACCTGAACTGGTCCCTGAAAAATAGTGAGTTTGAAAATTTTGTGGAAAATTGCTGCTGAACTTTGAAGCCCTCTGGTGTCTCCCAAAAGTAAAAACTTGTCAATTTTATGATGCAAACATAAAGTAGACATATTTATATGTGAATAAAAAATTTTTTATTTGAAATATCCATTTTCCTTACAAGCAGAGAGCTTCAAAGTTAGAAAAATGCAAAATTTACAATTTTTTTTCATCAAATTTGGGGATTTTTCACCAAGAAAGGATGCAAGTTACCACTAAAATTTACCACCATGTTAAAGTAGAATATGTCACGAATATGTCTCGGAATCAGAATGATAAGTAAAAGCATTCCAGAGTTATTAATGTTTAAAGTGACAGTGGTCAGATGTGCAAAAAACACTCTGGTCCTAAGCTGTTAAATGGCCTGGTCCTTAAGGGGTTAAAGACAATATATTGATTATGATGACTTCTTATTATTCTGGTCTTGTGGCTTTAGAGCACTCATTAATATATATATATATTAAAACTGTACTGAAAGAGAATCTGTTTTCTCTCATGAGCAGTGTCAGTGTGCAATATCTCAAAAATAAGAAGTTAAATTGCCAAAAAAAATGAGTGCATTCTCTATTAGTGTTTATATTCCACTTACAGACTGACAGGACAGAAGCAGATATTTTGTTATCTACATGAATGTTGAATTTTCACTTCTTTGCTTTATCTGATTGCATCCACCCATCTAAGTCGTGGCTCTGATGACAGAATTAATTAGGGAAATTCCCTTGTATGTTTATTTATCTATAGAAATGTGTTATCCTGATATACATCAGATAGACCTGTTTCTCACTAGGATTTCCCTTTGTCTTTGCAGGTGGAAGATGATCCGGGCAGAAGGTTATAACTCGGAGATGAGTTTCTGTAGAAAGAACTTTCTGAACAGAAAGTCACTTTTGACTATAGAGGTATTGAAATATTTTCCATTCTATACTTTGTTGAAAATTACAATATTTACTGAAAGTACTATAAAGGTTTAACATTTTGGGACAATTGAGTAAATGAATACAATTGAACTTGTTGTCTACGATATGTTATGTCTAGTTAGATAATAGTACAGCTGCGGACAGATATCACGGAGGATAGATTGCATATACAGGATTGTTATATAGTTATACGGAGCTCATAAGGGGCTAGACTAGAAAATTTGTTCATCATGAAGAAGACAAAGCATGAACTTGTGCATGTTTCATTGAGTGCTGTTCTCTTTAAAGTGTGCTTACATTTTCATACAACTTCTGAAATGTCATTGTGATCGCTGGGGGTCTGGCTGCTGAGACCCCCACGATCACTTGAATGATGGGACAGAAATGCTCCCTTGAGCGCTGTGTCCCTTTGTTTCTCCTCTGCATTATTTGGAAACCTATTATTAGAAGTTCAGATGCATCAAAAGTCTGTGAGAAAAGAGCACTTCTGTCCCTTCATTCTAGCGATCCACCGATCACAACTTCTGATATGTCTCTATGATATGCCAGAAGTTGTTTGAAAGTTTTGCTACACTTCAAAGATATCCTATTTATTCCTAGTAAGGCAACTTTTTAACAACACGGACACCTTTGCAATTACAGGAGACCATGCTTTGCCTTTTAAAATAGTGAAGACAATGTATAGTCAGTACCTCCTTTTTTGTGATTAAAGGCTTTCATTCCAGTCTTTTCTATGAGCGCGCCATTGTTGGCCATCAGGTAAGCATAGTACTCTCATAGTGCCAGAAAGTCATACAGATTTGAAAATTACTTTTATTAAAAATCTTCAAATCTTCCAGTAGGTATCAGCTGCTTTATGTCCTGGGGGAAGTGGTGTTGTCTTTCCAGTCAGATATGGTGCTTTTGCTGCCACCTCTGTCTGTGTCAGGAACTGTCCTGCGCAGGAGAGGTTTGCTATGGGGATTTTCCCATTCTCTGGGCAGTTTCTGACATGGACAGAAGTAGCAGCATGGCGCACTGTTACAAAGTGAAAACAGAAATCTTTGCTAATTTATTGAAAAGGAGAAATGAAATTATTGCAGTGACGCAAGTATTCAGAACTTCATTCACCATGAACATTAACAGAGTTGTCCCTTAGCCGCTCCTGTGTTGTCTTGGCTGTGTGCTTAGGGTTACTGTCTTGTTGGAAGGTGACCTTCTACCCAGCCTGAGGTCACTCTGGATCAGGTTTTCATTAAGAATATTTTTGTACTTTGCTCCATTCATTTTCCTGCAACCTTGACAAGTCTCCCAGTCCCAACTACTGAAAAACACCCCCTCAGCATGATGCAGCCACCACCATGCTTCACTGTAGGGATGGTAGAGAAACATATATAGTCCAGATTGGTGGAGGCTGGAGACCTTCTGGAAGTTTCTTCCATCTGCACTCAGGATCTTTCAGCCAAAGTGACCACTGGGTCACTTCTCTTACCAAGGCCCTTTTTACCCCAATTACTTAGTTTGGTGGGGCGGTCAGCTTTAGGAAAAGTCCTGGTTGTTCCAGGCTTCCTACATTTAAGAGGTTTATGAAGGCCACTGTAATCTTGGGAACATTCAGTGCAGGAGGAAAAAAAGTTATACCACTCTCCTGATCTGTTCCTCCACACATTCCTGCCTCTCATCTCTACTGGCAGTTCTTTCCCCCTCATAGCTTGGTTTGTGCTCTGATTTACGTTGTCAGCTGTGAGACATTATATAGACAGGGCTGTGTCTTCCCAAATCCTGTCCATCATCTGAATTTACCACTGGTGACTCCAACCAAAGGGTATAAACATCTCCCATATGATCAAGAGAAATGTGAGTAGCCAGCGCTAAATGTCAGCTGTTATAGCAAAGGGTCTAAATAGTTATGTGTGTGCTAAATTTTCTTTTTAATGAATGTCATAACTTTTTACATTCAAACTAAAGGATATTGAGTTCAGATTGATGAGGGAAGATTTTTTTGTGCAAACACAAGGCTGCAACAAAACAAAATGTGAAAAAAAGTGAAAGGGTTTGAAGACTGTCTGAATGTATTGCACATACAGCTATGGTAGAGGTCTATCTTGTAAGCTAAACATATTTCTATTTTTATTTGATTTTTTTCAAGGATGTGAAACAGGAGTTGATTCGGCTGGTAAGAGCAGCAGGCTTTGAGTGCTCCAAATCGAATGGTGTTCAGGGAACTGTAGACAAAAGAGGAAAAATGTCTGTAGAGGAGATGTCACTTGTTAAGGCCATTTTGACAGCTGGCCTATATGACAATGTCGGGAAGATCCTTTTTACAAAATCAGTGGACATCTCAGAGAAGTTGGTGTGCATGGTGGAAACAGCGCTAGGGAAAGCACAAGTGCACCCATCCTCTGTGAACCGGGACCTGCAGACCTATGGCTGGCTGCTCTACCAGGAGAAGGTGAGACGGATGTTCCTGTGTTGTCTATTAGCTCTCCTACATGTCTGAGCCATCCATAGCCTCTCACAGCATTACTAAAGGATACTCTTTCTGTTATACCCTTATACTATACCTTTCTTTGGATTTTCCACAGGTTAAATATTCCAAGGTCTACCTTAGAGAAACAACTCTGATCTCCCCTTTTCCAGTACTCTTGTTTGGTGGTGATATAGCTGTACAACATCGTGAGCGTCTGCTGACTGTAGATGACTGGATACAGTTTCAGGTATAATACTCGATTCAGGTCTCTGAGCAACACCCCTTGCAAATATGTACATACAATCAAGCACACAGCCATGCTATCTCTATAGACAAACAGTGGTGGTATGAGTGTGGGCCATATGGTGCTGTCATAAGATGCCACATGTCTAGAGGGATCAGTCACATCTGGCACCCTAAAAGATACAGATGCCTAGAAGGCCCTTGCTACCAGAATTCATAAGAACCTACTGTTAGAGGTCTGTAAAGTGTTTATTTTGTTTCCCTGCACAGGCTCCTGTGAAAATTGCTGTCATCTTTAAGGAATTGCGTGTTTTAATTGAATCTGTCCTAAAGAAAAAGCTACAAAACCCCAAAATGTCTCTTGAAGGTAATAAAACACTTACACTAAATATTCTATAAAGCGTCAGTGTCATTATTTATAAACTTTTTGACATGTCATCCAGACATGTCAAAAGTTTAGATCACTGGAGGCTTGCTGCGATTGTGATCGCTGACTTAAGTATGTGACAGTGGGCGCTTCACTCCCCTGCTGGTAGTCAAATCAGCCTCAGTCACTTCATTAGTCCATGTAGCCTATTAGTCGGCCAGTCAGACAGTAAAGCATGCTTAAGCTGGCTATTATTCATGTACGCGGTGAGACATGGTGCGATCCAAACTACAAATTTTTGTGAATTGCTAAAAGACTAAAGACATTTTTTGGCATATGCGATACAAGTCTGTTGGTTATAGGTCTACACCAAAGCAATTTTTGACTAGTAGGGTAAAATTATTTTAGAGTAGGGTAAAATCTTTATCCTCACCATCCCCAGGGGACGTTTATGCCTGCAGGGATGGTGAGAATGTGAACTTATAAACTGCTCCCTGTTGCGCCCCTAAGTAGCCCCCTGGGTGCAGAGCTCCACTCACCTAGTCCCGTGTCTTCGGTCAGCAGCGACGCCCCCTCGGCTTGATTGACGGGTCGTGTCATCGCTCTCCTCCATCTGTTCAGTAAGCAGAGCGATGATGCGACCTGTCAATCAAGCGGAGCGGGCGTTGCTACCGGCCAAAGACACATGACTAGGTAAGAGGAGCTCCCGCCCAGGGGACTACTTACGGGGCCGGCGGGGAACATCTTATAAGTTCATATGCTCACCATCCCTGGGGGGCAGGAGCGTGCCCCGGGGATGGTGAGGCTAAAGATTTTACCCTATATAACGCTTTGCTAAGGGTTATATAGGGTAAAACCTGATGATTGGTTCCCTTTAAATAGGGCTGAGCTTTAGTCCCAAACATAGCTCATAAACAAGAGTAGCATTTTAATAAATGTCAATGGATTCCCCCAAATCTGTGTTTTGTTTTTTTATCTGCATGTGGCAAGCCTTTTCATCCCTGTGCTTTGCTTTTGCAGATGATGAGATTTTGAGGATCATCAAGGAACTAATTAGAACAGAAAAGTGAAGCTCAGTGGATTCCAATCCCAAGGATTGCTGTACTAAGCTTGGCAGAGACATGGTCATTTAAATCCTGTGGAATTTCAGCTCTGCTGTGTATGACCAGTTTTCTTCCTCTTGTCAATGTTGCATGCAGCGTTGCAGAGAATGTTTTACTCGATTTTGTGCATTTGCTAGTGTTAACCATTTTAAGAGTTTGAAATAAAACGTACAGTGCCATATTTATGTGTTTGGTGTTGTGTTCCATATCTGCCGATACGGATGATTAATAAGGACACTGGTCTAGCAAGGTCTAAACTTGTAGGGCACACCGATTGTCTAAGTAATAGTCTTCCTTTAAAATGTTCTTTCTATTTTTTGTATCGACAAAATTTTACCACTAACATAAAGTAGAATATGTCACGAAAAAACAATCTCGGAATCAGAATGAAAGGTAAAAGCATCCCAGAGTTATTAATGCTTAAAGTGATAGTGGTCAGATGTGCAAAAAAACGCTCTGGTCCTACAGTGAAAAATGGCCTGGTCCTTAAGGGGGTTAAAGGGGGTTATCCAGGAAAAAACATTTTTTTTTATATATATATCAACTGGCTCCAGAAAGTTAAACAGATTTATAAATTACTTCTATTTAAAAAAAAATCTTAATCCTTTCAGTACTTATGAGCTGCTGAAGTTGAATTTTTTTTAAGTGCTCCCTGATGACACGTGTTTCGGGAACCGCCCAGTTTAGAAGCAAATCCCCACAGCAAGCCTCTTCTACTCTGTGCAGTTCCCGAGACACGCAGTGATGTCAGCAGAGAGCACTGTTGCCAGAGAGAAAACAATAACTCAACTTCAGCAGCTGATAATTATTGAAAGGATTAAGATTTTTTAATAGAAGTCATTTACAAATCTGTATAACTTTCTGGAGCCAGTTGATGTAAAAAAAAAGTTTTTTTTCCTGGAATACCCCTTTAAGGAACAGGCCAATTTTATTTTCGCATTTTTGTTTTTTCCTCCTCGCCTTCTAAAATCATAACTCTTTTATGTTTCCATCCACAGACCCATATGAGGGCTTGTTTTTTGCATCATCAATTTTACTTTGTAATGACATCACTTATTTTACCATAAAATGTACGGCGCAACCCAAAAAATATTATTTATGTGAAAAAATTTAAAAGAAAGCAGCAATTTAGCAAATTTTGGAAGTTTTTGTTTTTACGGTGTACACTACGGTAAAAATGACATGTTTTCTTTATTCTGTGGGTCAATGCGATTAAAATGATACCCATGATAAATGCTTTTCTATAATTTTACTGCTTAAAAAAATCTCAAACTATTTTAACAAAATTAGTATGTTTGAAATTGCCCTATTTTGACCACCTATAACTTTCTCATTTTTCCATATATGGGGCGGTATGAGGGCTAATTTTATGCACTGTGATCTGTAGTTTTTATCGGTACTACTTTTGCTTAGGTTTTACTTTTTATAAATTTTTTATAAATTATTTTTGGAATAAAATGTTGGATTTTTAAAAATTTTTTACCACCGTTCACCGTACGGGATAATTAACAATATATTTTGATCATTCAGACTTTTAGGCACACAGCAATACCAAATATGTTTATAAATTTTTTTTAACGCTTTTTGGGGGGTAAAATGGGAAAAACTGATGATTTACATTTTTATTGGGGGAAGGGATTTTTTCACTTTTTTTTTACACTTTAACCCCCTTAACGACCAAGGATGTATATTTACGTGACCCCATGTCATATCGGGTCGGTCCCGGCATGTAACTGAAGCCAGGACCCGGGGCTAATAGCGCACGGCAGCGATCGCGGTGCCGCGTGCTATTAACCCTTTAGATGCGACGTTCAAAGTTGAACACCGCGTCTAAAACAAAAGTAAAAGCTTCCCGGCTGCTCAGTGGGGCTGATTGGGACCACCGCAGTGAAAATGCGGTGTCCCAATCAGCTAGGACGCGAGCGGGGGTCCTCTTACCTTCCTCCGTCGCGTCCGTTCTGCGATTGATTGCTCCAAGCCTGAGATGCAGGCTTGAGCAATCGACCGCCGATAACACTGATCAATTCAAAGCTATGGCTTTGCAGTGAACAGTGTATAAGATCAGTGTGTGCAGTGTTATAGCCCCCTATGGGACCTATAACACTGCAAAAAAAAAAGTGTAAAAAAAAAAGTTAATGAATGTGATTTCCCTAATAAAAGTCCAAATCACCCCCCTTTTCCCATAAAAAAAGTAAATAAAAATAAATATAAACACATATGTGGTATCGCCGCGTGCGTAAATGTCCCAACTATAAAAATATATCATTAATTAAACCGCACGGTCACCCATGTCCACCCCCCCTGTCACCCATGTCCACCCTCCCCCTGTCACCCATGTCCACCCTCCCCCTGTCACCCATGTCCACCCTCCCCTGTCACCTATGTCCACCCTCCCTGTCACTTATGTCCACACCCCCCCCTGTCACCCATGTCACCTTCCTGTCACCCATGTCCACCCCCCCCCCGTCACTCATGTCCCCCCACCTATCATCCCCGTCACCCATGTCCACCCTCCTGTCATCCATGTCTGCCTTGTCCACTCCCCAGTCTACCCTGTCACCCATGTCCACCCCCCCAGTCACCCATGTCCACCCTCCCTGTCACCCATGTCCACCCTCCCTGTCACCCATGTCCACCCCCTCTCACACATGTCCCCCCACCTATCATCCCAGTCACCCATGTCCACCTCCCCTCTCACCCATGTCCACCCTCCTGTCAGCCATGTCTGCCTTGTCCATCCCCCGTCCATCCCTGTCACTCATGTTTACCCCCCGTAGTCTACCCTGTCACCCATGTCCACCCTCCTGTTCACCCATCTGTCCCTTTGTCACCCCAGTCCACCCCTCTCTGTCACTCCTGTCCCTCTTTTACCCCCATGTCCACCCCCCCTGTCACCCATGTCCACCCCCCCGTCACCCATTTTCAACCCCCCGTCACTCATGTCCACCCCCTATTCACCCCCTGTCACCCATGTCCACCCCCCCCTGTCACCCATGTCCAACCTTCCCTGTCACCCATGTCCACCCTTCCCTGTCACCCATGTCCACCCTTCCCTGTCACCCATGTCCACCCCCCCAGTCACCCATGTCACCCATGTTCACCTTCCTGTCACCCATGTCCACCCCCCATCACTCATGTCCACCCGCACTAACACATGTCCCCCCACCTATCATCCCCGTCACCCATGTCCACCCCCCCCTTTCACCCATGTCCACCCTCCTGTCATCCACGTCTGCCTTGTCCACTCCCCTGTCCATCCCTGTCACTCATGTTTATCCCCAAGTCTACCCCCGTAGTCTACTCCGTCACCCATGTCCACCCTCCTGTTCACCCATCTGTCCCTTTGTTACCCCAGTCCACCCCTCTGTCACTCCTGTCCCTCTTTTACCCCCTTGTCCACCCCTCTGACCCCCTGTCTCCCCTGTCCACCCTCCTGTCACCCATGTCCACCCCCTGTCCACCCCTCTGTCACCCCTATGCCCCCATCACCCATGTTCACTCTTCTACACCCATCTATCACCCTTGTACACCTCCCTACACCCCTCTGTACACTCCTCTACACCCCTCTGTCACCCATGTACACTTCTCTACAACCCTCTGTCATCCATGTACACTTCTCTACACCCCTCTGTCACCCATGTACACTTCTCTACACCCCTCTGTCACCCATGTACACTTCTCTACACCCCTCTGTCACCCATGTACACCCATCTGTCACCCATGTACACTCCTCTATACCCCTCTGTCACCCATGTACACTTCTGAACACCCCACTGTCATCCATGTACACTTCTCTACACCCCTCTGTCACCCATGTACACTCCTCTACACCCCTCTGTCACCCATGTACACCCATCTGTCACCCATGTACACTCCTCTATACCCCTCTGTCACCCATGTACACTTCCCAACACCCCTCTGTCACCCATGTACACTCCTCTACACCTCTCTGTCCACTCCTCTACAACCATCTGTCCACTCCTCTACACTCCTGTCACCCATGTACACTCCTCTACACCCCTTTGTACACTCCTCAACACCACTCAGTACATTCCTCTACACCCCTGTCACCCATGTACGCTCCTCTACACCCCTTTCACCCATGTATGCTCCTCTACACCCCTGTCACCCATGTACACTCTTCTGCACCCCTCTGTCCCCCAATTACACTCTTCTGCACCCCTCTGTCACCCATGTACACTCTTCTGCACCCCTCTGTCACCCATGTACACTCCTCTATACCCCTCTGTCACCCATGTACACTCCTTTATACCCCTTTGTCACCCATGCACACTCCTCTACACCCCTCTGTCACCCATGTACACCCATCTGTCACCCATGTACACTCCTCTATACCCCTCTGTCACTCATGTACACTCCTCTATACCCTCTGTCACCCATGTACACTCCTCTATACCCTCTGTCACCCATGTACGCTCCTCTATACCCCTCTGTCACCCATGTACACCCATCTATCACCCATGTACACTCCTCTACACCCATCTGTCACCCATGTACACTCCTCTACACCCCTCTGTCACCCATGTACACTCCTTTACACCCCTCTGTCACCCATGTACACTCCTCTACACCCCTGTCACCCATGTACACTCCTCTACACCCATCTGTCACCCATGTACACTCCTCTACACCCCTCTGTCACCCATGTACACCCATCTGTCACCCATGTACACTCCTACACCCCTCTGTCACCCATGTACACCCCTCTATCACCCATGTACACTCCTCTATACTCCTCTGTCACACATGTACACTCCTCTGTCACCCATGTACACTCCTCTACACCCCTCTGTCACCCATGTACACCCCTCTATCACCCATGTACACTCCGCTACACCCCTCTGTCACCCATGTACACCCATCTGTCACCCATGTACACTCCTCTATACCCTTCTGTCACACATATACACTCCTCTGTACCCCTCTGTCACCCATGTACACTCCTCTGCACCCCTCTGTACACTCCTCTACACCCCTCTGTCACCCATGTACACTCCTCTACACCCCTCTGTCACCCATGTACACTCCTCTACACCCCTGTGTCAACCACGTACACTCCTCTACACCCCTCTGTCACCCATGTACACCCATCTGTCACCCATGTACACTCCTCTACACCCCTCTGTCACCCATGTACACTACTCTATACCCCTCTGTCACTCATGTACACTCCTCTACACCCATCTGTCTACTTCTCTACACCCTTGTCACCCATGTACGCTCCTATACACCCCTTTGTACATTCCTCTACACCCCTTTCACCCATGTATGCTCCTCTACACCCGTCACCCATGTACGCTCCTCTACACCCCTGTCACCCATGTATGCTCCTCTACACCCCTGTCACCCATGTACACTCTTCTGCACCCCTCTGTCACCCATGTACACTCCTCTACACCCCTCTGTCACCCATGTACACCCATCTGTCACCCATGTACACTCCTCTACACCCCTCTGTCACCCATGTACACCCATCTGTCACCCATGTACACTCCTCTACACCCCTCTGTCACCCATGTACACCCATCTGTCACTCATGTACACTCCTCTATACCCCTCTGTCACTCATGTACAGTCTTCTATACCCCTCTGTCACCCATGTACACTCCTCTACACCCATCTGTCACCCATGTACACCCATCTGTCACCCATGTACAGTGACCCCCCGACCTACGATGGCCCCGACATATGATGAAATCGACATACGATGGCCTCTCAGAGGCCATCGCATGTCGATGTCAGCATCGACATACGATGCTTTTTAATGTCGGGGCCATCGCATTAAGTGCTATCCAGCAGCGCCAAATGCTTAAGCTGCTGCCGGTTAGCAGCTTAATGTTCCCCGCGTGGTGCGGTAAGTATTACTTACCCCTCCACGATGCTCCAAGGTGCCCTCCGGGTCCAGCGCTGGTCTTCCGGTGTCTTCTCGGCCCTCTCCGATGACATCAATATGCTGCTGCGCACGCCATCCAATAGGAATGGCATACGCTGCGGCGTAATGACGTCGCTACACAGGCCCAGTAAGGCCTTGCGGAAGACAGAAGAGGACCGGAGAAGACAGAAGAGGACCGGAGAAGACAGAAGAGGACCGGAGAAGACAGAGGAGAGCCCAGCGGAGGCCCAGGATCACCATCGGGAGAGGCGGGGACACCGGGGACAGGTGAGTACAGCTTCCTATACTTTACATTGCACGGATCCCTCAACATACGATGGATTCGACAAACGATGGCTCGTTTGGAACGAATTACCATCGTATGTTGAGGGACCACATTACACTCCTCTACACCCGTCAGTCACCCATGTACACCCATCTGTCACCCATGTAAACTCCTCTACACCCCTGTCATTCATGTACACTCCTCTATACCCCCCTGTCACCCATGTACGCCCCTCTACACCCCTGTCACCCATGTACACTCCTCTACACCCCTCTGTACACTCCTCTACACCCCTCTAAACCCCTCTGTCACCCATGTCCACCCATCTGTCACCCATGTCCACTCTTCTACACCCCTCTGTCACCCATGTAAAAAAAAAGAAAAAAAAGTTTGGCGCCTAATAGGTTTGTTTTGCAGGTTTACAGGTGAAGAATTGTGTGTGGAAGAAATCGTGATGATGTCCCAGACCAGATGGAGAAGAGAAGGCAACGATGCAAATTAGTGAAGACGTCATTGGTGAGTTGCTGTGTAAAGCAGCACTTTAAACTACATAAATAGATATAGTGCATTGCGTTTTTTACCGTTTTTCCTTTTTTTTTTTCTTGCTTGTCAACCTCGGTAGCGGTGCCCCGAGGAAAAATTTTTTTCCGAGGTGTGCCCCGACCAGAAAAAGGTTGGGAAACACTGGTCTACAACACCAGCAGGTGGGTACTTTTGGCTGGCCTTTCACAGTATCTAGGCCCTTAATACTTTAACAGGAATAAAATAGTACACCACTTTAATGTACGCACAGGTTACACTAATTAGAGGACAATACGCTTTTAGTGCTCTGCTCACCCTAACTGGCTGGCTACTATCAGCTTTTCAGTTGTTGTACTCACCAGTGCTGCAGCACACAGTCGCTGTGTACTACACCCAAAATTGCACTCTCTCTTTCAATCTCACTCCCTTCCCTATTAGTGCTTCTAGGTTGGATTTGGGCTTGAGGTGAATCGCTGCTGTAAAAATGTTTTTCTGTTCAACACAAACTGCTGTCTATCCTTCTCTCTCTCTGCAATAAAAGACTGAAGTGACTGGCCGCGAGATGGCTGCCGATTATATAGGGCTGTGACATCACAGGGGTGGCTGACTGCTGATAGGCTGCATGCGATTCAGGGTCATCCCGCCGACCCTTGTTCCCGCCTTCCCAGGATTCCTTGCCCTACATCCTTACATGTGGATCTGCCATTTTAGATGCCCTGGAGCCTGGACCACACTAAATGGAGTTTAGTGAAGCGATTTGCGCAATCAAATTGCGGTGATATTCGCATTCACTGCGAATCAAATTTTTCCTGAAATTCGTAATTCGATTTGTCAGATTCGATTCGCTCATCCCTAGTTAGAACCGATATCTGCCCCAAGGATGGGTGCGGTGGGAGAGAAAGAACTGTGCCTACACAAGAAACATCTGGAAAACTATGGGCCCTTTCGTTAAGGAACTTACGGGAGTTAAAATTTTAAGTATTGAAATTGTTCTTTTCGGTCTTGGTGCGGTTGGTGTAGTTAAATCGAGGGTCCTATGGTTCATTGTAGCCTGCCTGAAGGAGGTTTTATGGGACTTAAGGAACATTTTAGTCTTCAAAAACACTACAACACCATAAAGAATGCATTAAACGTGTCTTAGCTAAAATATATATATATATATTTGTTAACAATGGGATGGACACCGACACGGCTTTGACAATGCTGAAGGAATCTGGAAGACGAAGAAGTGGAAAGATCTGGTTACTTCTTAAATAGATAAAACCCTGGGGTATTTTTTCTTATTTAACTCCAGGCTGCACACCCACATACAAAAATATATAATATTTCAAGAAGAAGAAAAAAAAAAAAGAGTTTGAGAATAAGAAACCAAAGTGATGAGTTGCACTGAACGGTTTTTGAACGTCTATTCATTTAGCGTTTCATAAAAAAAAAAAAAATTCCATCTATAAATTCCATAAAAAATTCCATCATGTGGACATGTTACTCAGGTGTAGTAATAATATACGAGACATCAAAATTCCATCTAAAATTCCATCACGTGGACTTGTCCCCCGTAACTTTACCACCAATCATTTCCACCAAAATTCCATCTAACGGCAGAATGCAAATACTGTGGCGACCGAGTCCCCTGTCCACACACTGCAAACTGCTCAGATCCAGCCCGTAGCATCCATGATGTCGGGCCTGAAGAAAATCTATCTACAGACTTTATGTTGGAGTTGGAATTTCACGCCACAGCCCAGAACTTACTACTGGAACAAATACAACAGCGGCAACTTTAGAGATAAAGACCAAGAGCCAAGAGATCTGTAACGCCGAGCCCTCCAGGTCCCGCTGCTTCCCCGGAGCGCTGGCGGCGTTACTCTGCTTGCAGCGCTCCGGTCGGCGCTGCTGACCGAGAGCGCTGCTACCCTGTCACCGGAGGGGATGCGATCCGTGGGACGGGTCGTGCCCACTCACGGATCGCATCCCATGTCTCTTCTCACCTGCTCCGTCCTTCCTCTGTCCCGTCCCGGCACACGCGGCCCTGCTCTCTAGGGCGCGCGCGCCGGCTCTCTGAAATTTAAAGGGCCAGTGCACCACTAATTGGTGCCTGGCCCAATCTAGTCCAATCACTGTTTTCCCTATAAAACATCACTTCCCCTTCCTGTCCCTGCCGGATCTTGTTGCCTAGTGCCTAGTGAAAGTGTTCCAGTGTGTCCTTGCCTGTGTTTCCAGAATCTCTGCTGTTGCCCCTGACTACGAACCTTGCCGCCTTCCCTGACCTTTCTGCTACGTCTGACCTTGCCTTGCCTTTTGTACCGCGCCATCTCAGCCGCTAGAGAGGTTGAGTCGCTACCGGGTGGAACGACCTGGGGGTTACCTGCCGCAGCAAGTCCATCCCGCTTTGCGGCAGGCTCTGGTGAATACCAGTAACCCCTTAGACTCCGTTCCCCTGGTACGGCCCACGCCATCACCTCTCTGGTACAGAGGATCCACTTCCAGTGTCCTCACCCTCCGCCAACCCGGATCCTGACAGTAGATCTGCCCATGGATTCCGCTGAGGTGCCGCTACCTAGCCTTGGAGACCTTACCTCCGTTGTGGCCCAACAGTCTCAACAGGTAGTCCAACAAGGACATCAGTTGTCACAACTGACTGCAATGGTTCAGCAACTTCTGCCTCTACAGCCATCTTCTCCGCCAGTTCCTCAACTGCAAGTTGCCGCTTCCAGCACCAGAGTCCGTCTTTCTCTTCCGGATAAGTTTGATGGGGACTCTAAGTTGTGCCGTGGCTTCCTGACCCATTGTTCTCTGCACTTGGAGCTGTTGGCTGACCAATTTCCCACGGAACAGTCAAAGGTGGCATTTGTGGTCATCTTATTCTCTGGAAAGGCGTTGTCTTGGGCCACTCCGCTTTGGGACCGCAACGATCCTGCCACCGCTTCAGTCCAGACCTTCTTCTCAGAAATATGCTCTGTCTTTGAAGAACCAGCCCGGGTTTCTTCAGCCGAGACTGCTTTGTTGAATCTTGTTCAAGGAAACTCTACTGTGGGCGATTACGCCATTCAGTTCCGGACTCTTGCCTCAGAATTAGCGTGGAATAATGAGGCTCTCTGCGCGACCTTCAAGAAACGTTTATCCAGCCACATCAAAGATGTTCTGGCCGCACGAGAGATACCCTCAACCCTGTCTGAACTAATCCATTTGGCCACCCGCATTGATATGCGTTTTTCAGAAAGGCGACAGGAGCTACGCCAAGAAAAGGATCTTGTTCACACCAGGCGTTTTCCCCGCCCAACATCTCTCTTCCAGCATCTGTTGCAACCTGTGACTGTGCCTTCCGCCGAGGAGGCTATGCAAGTGGATCGGTCTCGCCTGACCCAGCTTGAGAGGACTCGCCGCAGGAAAGAGAACCTTTGCCTTTACTGTGAGAGCTCCGAGCATTTCCTGAAAGACTGTCCTATTCGTCCTCGCCATCTGGGAAGACGCACGCACCTAGTAAACGTGGGAGAGGCGTTACTGGGTGTGGATTCTACCTCTCCACACTTAACTATTTCTGTACGGATTTCTTTGCCTGCTAAATCTGCCTTTTTTTTCCATGGCCTTTCTGGACTCTGGTTCAACAGGTAACTTCATTGAGGCCTCATTAGTCAATAGATTCAACATCCCTGTGACCCGTCTCGACAAGCCTCTCTTCATTTCTTCTGTGAACGGACAGAATCTGGACTGTACCGTGTGCTATCGCACAGTGCCCTTGCGCATGAACGTAGGTGTCCTCCATCATGAGGAGACTGAATTTTTTGTGCTTCCCAACTGTACTTCTGAAGTTCTACTAGGCTTGCCTTGGCTCCAGCTCCACTCTCCTACTCTCGACTGGTCTTCTGGGGACATTAGAAGTTGGGGTCCTACCTGTCACCAGCGATGCTTTAAGACCTTACCCATCAGTCAAGTAACCGTCGCTTCTTCTCTGCCAGGCCTGCCTAAGGCCTACCAGGACTTTTCCGATGTTTTTTGTAAAAAGCAAGCAGAGGTCTTACCACCACACAGACCCTTTGACTGCCCTATTGACTTGCTTCCTGGTACTTCTCCACCTCGTGGAAGGATTTCTCCTCTCTCTGCCCCAGAGACCCAAGACCCAAGTCTGAGTATGTTCAAGAAAATCAAAAAAAAGGATTTATCTTGTCTCCTGCTGGAGCAGGGTTCTTCTTCGTTGCTAAGAAAGATGGAACCCTACGTCCATGCATCGATTACCGCGGTTTAAATAAAATTACCGTTAAGAACCGTTATCCACTCCCCCTTATCTCTGAACTGTTTGACCGTCTGCGGGGAGCAAAAATTTTTACCAAACTCGATCTAAGAGAGGCTTATAATCTTATCCGTATACGTGAAGGAGACGAGTGGAAAACTGCATTCAACACCCGTGACGGACATTTTGAGTATCTTGTCATGCCTTTCGGCCTTTGCAACGCCCCAGCAGTTTTCCAGGACTTTTTCAATTACATTTTTCGTGACATGCTATATACCTGTGTAGTAGTCTACCTGGATGACATTCTTATTTTTTCTTCTAACCCTGAGGAACATCGCCTCCATGTCCGTCAGGTGTTACAGCGCCTACGCAAAAATCACCTTTATGCTAAGATTGAAAAGTGTCTCTTTGAACGCAGTAACCTTTCTTGGTTTACATTGTGTCCAGCCAAGGCCTTCACATGGATCCTGACAAACTCTCTGCGGTTCTGGATTGGCCACGCCCCTCTGGATTGCGAGCTATCCAACGCTTCCTCGGGTTCGCTAACTACTATCGTCAATTTATTCCCCACTTCTCCACCATCGTTGCACCTATTGTAGCATTGACCAAAAAAGACGCAAACCCGAGGTTGTCGCCACCAATGGCGGAGGAGGCCTTTAATCTGCTCAAGGCTGCCTTCGCTTCTGCACCTGTTCTGTCCAGGCCTGACCCCTCAAAGCCTTTTATCCTTGAAGTAGATGCTTCTTCTGTCGGTGCCGTGCCGTTTTAACTCAAAAGACCACTACTGGGAAAAATGTGGCTTTTTCTCCAAGACCTTCTCTTCTGCAGAAAAAAATTATTCAATTGGAGATTGTGAGCTTTTGGCTATTAAATTGGCACTTGAGGAGTGGAGACATCTTTTAGAGGGGTCCCTGCATCCCATCATCATCGGACCATAAAAATGTATCGTATCTCCAGACTGCCCAGCGATTAAATCCTTGCCAAGCTAGATGGACATTGTTTTTTGCCCGCTTCAATTTTGAAATTCATTTTCGTCCAGCTGACAAGAACGTCAGAGCTGACGCACTATCACGTTCCACCAATGTTTCCGAATCTGAAGCCCCTCCATAGCACATCATACCTCCTGAGTGTCTCATCTCCTCTGCTCCAACTACTCTTGTGCAAGTTCCTCCGGGGAAGACTTTTGTACTTCCACGCCTTCGCCTCAAGATTCTTAAATGGGGTCACTCTTCTCTTTTGGCTGGACATGCTGGTGTCAAGAAGTCGGAGCAGTTGATTTCCAGACACTATTGGTGGCCCTCCTTGCAGAAGGATGTGACTGATTTTGTTCGGGCTTGTACTACCTGTGCCCGTGACAAGACTCCTCGCCAGAAGCCGGCTGGTCTCCTCCTTCCTTTACCTGCACCTGAACAGCCCTGGTCCCATATTGCTATGGACTTCATCACCGATCTGCCACCATCCCGCAATAATACAGTCATCTGGGTGGTCGTTGATCGTTTTTCTAAAATGGCTCATTTTGTTCCTCTGCCGGGTCTTCCTTCTGCGCCACAATTGGCGAAACAATTTTTCTTCATATTTTTTGCTTCCACGGGCTTCCCACGCACATCGTCTCAGACAGAGGTGTCCAGTTTATTTCTAAATTTTGGAGGGCACTCTGCAGTCAATTCAAAATCAAACTACATTTTTCTTCTGCTTACCACCCTCAATCCAACGGTCAAGTGGAAAGAGTAAATCAGATACTTGGTGACTACCTGCGACATTTTGTCTCCTCTCGCCAAGACGACTGGGTGGACCTCCTGCCCTGGGCTGAATTTTCGTACAATTTTGAAAACTCTGAGTCTTCTTCCAAGTCCCCATTTTTTGTGGTGTACGGCCGTCACCCGCTCCCCCCCTCCCCATCCCCACTTCCTCTGGGGTTCCTGCGGTGGATGAATTGCCGTGGATGAAGATTTTTCTTCCATTTGGCGTGAGACTCAAAAGTCGCTTCTACTGGCCTTATCTCGAATGAAGGCGCATGCTGATAAAAAGAGAAGGGTTCCTCTGGTATTTTCCCCTGGTGACAAGGTATGGCTTTCTGCTAAGTACATTCAATTCCGTGTACCCAGTTACAAGTTGGGCCCCCGATTTTTGGGGCCTTTCAAAGTAAAAAAACAAATCAACCCTGTCTCTTACCAACTTCATCTGCCCTCCTCTCTCCGTATTCCAACTCTTTCCATGTCTCTCTACTCAAACCTGTTGTTCTTAACCGCTATTCTCCCAAAGCCACTCTTCCTGCTTATGTCTCTGGATCCTCTGATATCTTCTCTGTGAAAGAGATCCTCGCCTCCAGGGTTGTCCGAGGTAAAAGATTTTTTCTTGTTGATTGGGAGAATTGTGGCCCCGAAGAGAGGACTTGGGAACCCGAGGTCAATATCCTTGACAAGGAACTCATTCGTAAATTTCTGGGTTCCAAAAAGAAGGGGAGACCCAAGGGGGGGGGGTTACTGTAACGCCGAGCGCTCCGGGTCCCGCTGCTTCCCCGGAGCGCTGCCGGCCTTACTCTGCTTGCAGCGCTCCGGTCGGCGCTGCTGACCGAGGGCGCTGCTACCCTGTCACTGGAGGTGATGCGATCCGCGGGACAGGACGTGCCCGCTCACGGATCGCATCCCATGTCTCTTCTCACCTGCTCCGTCCTTCCTCTGTCCCGTCCCGGCGCGCGCGGCCCTGCTCTCTAGGGCGCGCGCGCGCCGGCTCTCTGAAATTTAAAGGGCCAGTGCACCACTAATTGGTGCCTGGCCCAATCTAGTCCAATCACTGTTTTCCCAATAAAACATCACTTCCCTTCCTGTCCCTGCCGGATCTTGTTAACATCACTTCCCTTCCTGTCCCTGCCGGATCTTGTTGCCTAGTGTTTCCAGAATCTCTTCTGTTGCCCCTGACTACGAACCTTGCCGTCTGCCCTGACCTTTCTGCTACGTCTGACCTTGCCTTGCCTTGTCCTTTTGTACCGCGCCATCTCAGCCGCCAGAGAGGTTGAGTCGCTACCGGGTGGAACAACCTGGGGGTTACCTGCCGCAGCAAGTCCATCCCGCTTTGCGGCAGGCTCTGGTGAATACCAGTAACCCCTTAGACTCCGTTCCCCTGGTACGGCCCACACCATCACCTCTTTGGTACAGAGGATCCACTTCCAGAGTCATTACCCTCCGCCAACCCGGATCCTGACAAGATCCAACGGTACCAACCTCTCTCCAAAATAACAAGAAGGAGAAAGAACAGATTATTACATTCTTATAATAAATATTAATTAATATAATAAAATTATGCAAACCTCCTTTTTTTCTTTGTACCATAGTTCTAAACTCTTTAGATGTATAGGAATATGTGCATCTTAATTTTTATTGGGGCTGCACAATATATAGCAATCACATCGTGAATTTAGCGTTTTGCTAAATTTTGCGATGGTGCTGGATGGAGAAACAGTGAGCTGCATGCTGGAGGGGGCTGTACAGCACAGGAGCCGACAAGCACGTGAAACACAGAATCTAAGTCTTGCTGCGACAGGCTGGCCTCCCCTGCGGTTCAGCCCGACCCCTCCAGCGAGTGTCTCCCTGTTTCTCCTCCCAGCAGTGCCGCTATAGCGCTCATATGGATATTCCTTTTACATCTTATCCAATTTAGGCATAACCTGCCTTGTATTTTGTCATACATGCTGCCTTTGTTTTTGAATTAATTTGGCAAGTAGAGCCACATAATTAATCATCAATTTCAATTCTAGGTTTGTGAAGGTAACACCTCCTGTACACTTTCATTTAACCGCTTTATCTCTGCTCAGCCTCTCAAAGCTGCTGCCCCAGAGAAAGGAAAACATTGCTTTGTTCAGCTTTTTGGATCAATGTGTAGTGGGTAGGAAGACTTTAGCAATGTATAAGATAATTGGAAGTATGACATACTGTAACAGAAAAGTGCTGAACCCAAACTTTTCTCAAATCTCTCCAAATGATTTGGTGTGCTAAAGCATTAAGGCATTCCCGTATTTTTATTTTTTTTTATTATTATTATTTGTCTGTGCTACAGGGCTGTAAAGTTAGTGTAGTTCATAACATAGTGTCTGTACCTGTGTTTCATGGTGGTCCCTCAATTCTTATGTGATCTTTGCCCCGATGTTCATTTTTAACAACATTCAAAATGAGTGTCATCTCTGGCTTTCCCAGGTTGCAGTGCGGCCTGAGACATTACATCACTAGTCAGATGTTGAAAGGGAGCGTGTCTGCTTCAATGGGTGGAGCGACTGCTGGCTGGGGGGAGATCATTCTCCACAGGGCTGCATTGTACTGTACTGCAATGGGTAAGAGGAAGAAAAGTGACCTCACACTAACAAACAAGGGATCCTGGGACTTGCAGTTGGAGAGAGGGAACTCCCACAGGAAATAGCCATTTCACAAAAAGAAAGCAGCAGTGTCAGGCTGGGTTCCCATTACGTTTTCCCCCATACGGGAGTGCATACGGCAGGGGAGAGCTAAAAACTTGCGCTCCCGTATGTAATTCATTTCAATGAGCCATGGTCGACCACGGTTTTTGGCTGCGGGGAAAAAGCGCATACGGGGCAAAAATTAGCCGACCGGACCGAACGTTTCACTGCGGTCGGCTCATTGAAATGAATTACATACAGAAGTGCATAGAAAGGCATACAAGGTTTTAGCTCTCCCCTGCCGTATGTGCTCCCGTATGGGGGAAAACGTAATGGGAACCCAGCCTTATGATGGAACTACAACAACACCATTTAGTCCAAGACAAGCTCAGAGCCTTCATAACCATGTTCATTACTGTCTGGCAGGTAAGTACTAAAGTCACCTTATGGTGGATAAACCCTTTAAGGATTCCCTCCATTGGAACTAGGCTAACCCAGAAAAACAACCGCATATCATAATCCCTCCTCCACCAAACTTTACAGCTGGCACAATGCATTTAGGCAGGTAACATTCTCCTGGTACAGTAACCCCCCGACCTACGATGGCCCTGACATATGATAAAATCGACATACAATGGCCTCTCAGACGCCATCGCATGTCGATGTCAGCATCGACATACGATGCTTTTATATGTCGGGGCCATCGCATTAACTGCTATCTGACAGATATCTGTCGGATAGCAGTTTAAGCATCCCTGCAGGTTCGCTTACCTATTCCCGCTGCTCCGGGTCCACTTTGCGATCCTCCGGTGTCTTGCGCATCTTCTCCAGGGTCCGGGCCTTGCTTTCCAGCGTCGTTATTACTTCACTACGCACGCCGCGCTGGCGCAGCAGCTTAATAACGTCACCAGAAAGCGAGGCCCGGACCCTGCAGAAGATGCGCAAGACACCGGAGGATCGCGAAGAAGATACCGGAGCAGCGGGACAGCATCGGGAGCCCTTGGAACAGCAGCGGGAGCGGTGAGGACCTGGTGCGGAGCGGCGGGGACAGGTAAGTACAGCTTCCTATACTTTACATTGCACGAATACCTCAACATACGATGGATTCGACAAACGATGGGTCGTTTGGAACGAATTACCATCGTATGTTGAGGGACCACTGTATTTGCCAACCCCATACTTGTCCTTTAGATAGAGAAGTGTGGTCCGTCACTCCATAGAACATGTTATGCTTGTAAACACATGCCATGAAACTCCTGGTGGGGCACAGTTTTTGTACTGATTTTAATTCCAGATGAGGTTTGGTCCCTGGTATCAGCGAGCTCTCTATCATTCTTTCACTAATGTTTGTAAAGGCGACTGCATTGGTAGGTGCCTGATTTTATACACCTGTGGCAATGGGACTGAATGAAACACGTGAAGTCAATGATAAAGACATGTGTCCAAATACTTCTAGTGTATTTAATGTACCTAATCTGTGCCAAATGATCTAGTTAACTCAAATCCAGTGAAGCCAGCCATTAGAAAAGTCCTGTGTTTTCCAACCAGGGTGCCTCCAGCTGTTGCAAAACTACAACTCCCAACATGCCCGGACAGCCGAAGGCTGTCCGGGCATGCTGAGAGTTGTAGTTTTGCAACAGCTGGAGGCACTCTGGTTGGGAAACACTGGGCCATAGTGATTACTGTAATATATAAAACTTTTTCTTGATAACAAAATCATTACTAAAATTGGACACTAGGTGGCACTGCAGGATTGGAAAAGGACTACCACTAGAGATGAGCGAACTTACAGTAAATTCGATTCGTCACGAACTTCTCGGCTCGGCGGTTGCTAACTTTTCCTGCATAAATTAGTTCAGCTTTCCGGTCCTCTGGTGGGCTGGGAAAGGTGGATACAGTCCTAGGAAAGAGTCTCCTATGACTGTATCCACCTTTTCCAGTCCACCAGAGCACCGGAAAGCTGAACTAATTTATGCAGGAAAAGTCATCAACTGCCGAGCCGAGAAGTTCGTGACGAATCGAATTTACTGTAAGTTCGCTCATCTCTGACTACCACTAAACAGAAGCTGATCGTTCACCTGTAACAAGACTAATATTATGTTGCACATATTCAGCAATACTTCATAATTATGAAACAGAGAAAAACAATAAAAGTGCTTAAAGTAAATGAAAAACAAATGAGACCAAAGAGACGAAGGGATCATGAACATCTTTGGTCAGAAAACTAGAAGTCGTGTCAGTTATAGTTTCAAAACTGACATAAATCCAGGGACGCAGGCTAGATACAGAGAAGCAAAATTCAGAGCTGATTTCTTTCAAAAACAACACCCCACCTGTCCTCAGGTTGTGTGTGGTATTGCAGCTCAGTTCTATTAAAGTAAATGCTGCTAAGTTTTTTTTTTTTTTTTTTTTTAAGAGCTGAGGAACATGCTCTCAATCACCCAAAAGTGCAAATGTGGACACTACCAAAATGTGCACAAAGGATGCAAGACCATCGCAAGCCCTTGTAACAGAGACAGAATTCCAGCTCACCTCCCCCTGTTCACAGTGCGCGGACCGGTGCCCGGCAAGGCATCTAACAATGCAAAATAAAGTTCAGGAGGTCCAGCACTGTCGTAGCAAGCAGCTTTATTGTAGTAACATCGCACGGATAAAAACGGCAATCAGTCAGACATGTTTCGAGCGCATGCGCTCTTCCTCGGTGACGTCAGCATGCTATCAGGTGAGGTTTAAATACCTGCAATGAGACAGAGGAAAGGCAACTAGTACCTCCCACTAGAGATGAGCGAACTTACAGTAAATTTGATTCGTCACGAACTTCTCGGGTCGGCAGTTGATGACTTTTCCTGCATAAATTAGTTCAGCTTTCAGGTGCTCCCGGGTGCTGGAAAAGGTGGATACAGTCCTAGGAGACCCTTTCCTAGGACTGTATCCACCTTTTCCAGCCCACCGGAGCACCGGAAAGCTGAACTAATTTATGCAGGAAAAGTCAGCCACCGCCGAGCTGAGAAGTTCGTGACGAATCAAATTTACTGTAAGTTCGCTCATCTCTACCTCCCACCTCTCCTGATACGAGGGTCAAATTACAAAGGTAAGATTCAGGTATAAAATGTATAAAATAACATAGATGAAAAAAGGAAGAATTGAAATAACCAATGTATGTAGGCATAAGTAGGGATGTTTCTCAATAATGAAATAATAATTCTTTACGTACATTTAAGCCCGTCGGGACACGAATTCCCAACGTGAACTCCCAATATGCCTCTCTGTCGGCAAGTTTCTTCCAAACACATGCCTTTCTTATACCAACATTTACATGTTCAATAGCATAGATTCTGAATGAGTTAACATTACCCCCATGTTTCAAATGAAAGTGAGCAGAAGCAGCCGATCTATGCCTGACATAGTACTACTATCATTCAAATGTTCAAGTGCCCGTGTTTTTAATTTTCTCGTGGTGTAACCCACATATTTTAAATCACAAGCAATACATTCAATGATGTAGATGACATTATTAAAATTACAATTCATGTAAGTTTTGATTGAATATTTTTTGGTACTATCAGCATTGCTGAATTCTTTTGTCGGTTTGGCATAGTGACATGTGCGACAAACCTTTTGCCCACATTTAAAGAAACCCTTTTGGGCTAACCAACCAGTTTGACTATTTGACTCTGTGCACACTACACTAGGGCACAATTTGTCCCCTAGTGTAGATGCTCTTTTAGACACCACATGGCAAAAAATCTTTGAGAATATTACATAAAACCTCATCCTGTCATAACAAATGTAAATGCCTGTGTATGATTTGTTTAATATTGTAGAAGTATGGTTAATATGTCAGCGCTAAAATTGGCTGGTTGTTTTGTTTTATCACATTTGAAGAAGAATGCCTATTTTTATGCTTTGCCCTGTCCAAAATACGTGGGGAATAGCCCCTAACTCTGAGCCTATTTTCTAGTTCAAGAGATTGTCTGGTATAATCCTCTGGATTTGTGCAATTTCTTTTTAGCCTAGTAAATTCTCCTATAGCAATGGCCTGGATAGTGTGGTGAGGGTGATTGCTGTTGGCTCTCAACACAGTGTTCCCTGAAATGGGTTTATGATGAGTTTTAATAGAAATAGAACCCTGTGGAGTATGTGTGAGTTCCAAATTCAGAAAAATTATGGTGGGTAAATGTCAAATTGTATGGGTTTTTGTTAAGGTATTCAGCAAACAGTGGCACAGCGCAACATCCCCCTCCAGATAAGGAGGAGGTCGTCTATAAAGCGGCCGTACCAATGTATGCTGCCTCCAAACGGATTGTCTGGTGAAAATATATATTTGGACTCCCAATAAGACATTGTTAAAGAGTAGCTATCACTAACTAAAATGTCCCTATTCCCCCTCCCCATCTTTCCCTGACACTATCTACATCTATCCTATTAAAACATTATAAAACATTATAAAAATACCTTTTTCCACTCCTCTTCGGTAGCTCAGAGTTGAGCAGTCTCACGAGTGCAGGAAGTCGGTGGGCGGGCCGGCGTGACGTTATCTGAAGCCTCGCCGGCCACCGCTTCCGCCCATCTTCCTGTATGCTTTGCTCAATGTCGGGAGCGCGCATACAGGCTGGGAGGGACGGCAGCCTCTTAGTCTCCTCCATACTGTTTGGTTTTGCACGTGCCATACAGAGAGGAGGAGAGTCTTAGAACGGAGCTGCTGTACTGTGCCCAAGATACACTGCAGCTCGCGCGTGTAAGTTATGAGGAGCGGGAGATGTAAGGGGGGGGGGGCGGGGATATTTAAATTTTGCGCGCACGAGCACTGTGCTCGCTCTCTATTCCTGTTTCCTATACATGCAGAGAGCGAGCTGTGAGCGCGCATTCTGGACCACGCTGGGGCACGCTGCCCGGCCAGCGTTGGTCCGTGCGTGCTGAAATTCAGCAATGAAAACTCAACCTGAGCCACTTAGGGTGACACCTAGTGGCCAGGTTTTCAAAGTGAAAATAAACATGTAAAACATTATTTTTTTTAATGAAAATATATTAGAAACATTTTTTATTTAGCAAAATCTTTTTAATAAAATTTTTTTTTTTTTTAATGAGTACCCATTTAAATTGGCTAAAGTTGGTGAATATCTAGCCCTCATAGAAACGCCACTTACTTGAACATAAAAGGATCTGTCAAAAATAAAATAATTACGTGACATGAGAAACCAAACGGACATTCTCAGAAATTCTTTGAGGTCAGAGGAGTAGTTGCCATGTACACCAAGATGATAATCTAAAGCTTCCATGGCAACATGCCAAGGTATATTAGTGTACAAAGAAACTACATCACACGATAACCATGTGGCCCCTGAACTCCATGTGATATGCGCAAATGCTCTAAGTACATCCCTAGAATCTTTAAGATAACCTGGTACCCACTGAACCAGTGGCCGGAGTAACTGATCCACCCCACATAGATAACCGCTCCAGTAGAGAACCACTTCTGGACACAATAGGTCTCATGGGCGGTGGTAAAATCCCCTTGTGGGTTTTAGGTAAGGCATACATCACGGGGATGACAGGCTCCTGAACAAGCAGGCAATCCCTGTCCCTCTCCGTGATGATGCCCAATGCTGTGCCCTCAGCAAGTAATGTGGGATCACTGCTTAATTTCTTGTAGGTTTGTTCATCCTGTAACAATTTATTGATTTCACATATATACATGGTCTTATCCATTACCGTGACCAGTCCCCCCTTGTCGGACATCCTAACAATGATGTCATCAAATTACATTAATTCTTGGAGAGCAATGCGCTCTTTCCTAGAGAGATTGTCCGATTTGGGGGGGGGGGGACTGTACACAATGAATTGTCCAGGGCCACCAGGTGTTTTTCTACCGCATATTGGAACAAATCCATGCCCTCTGTGTGGGAGGAAAGAGGGTAAAAAGAAGGGTTTTTATTCATGTGCCAAACATTGCTAGAAATAACAGTGTTGGTTTGAAATGTTTCAGAACTTAGATCCTGCAATTGACATAGAGTGGTTTGATCCTGAAAGGACAAACCACTATATTCATTCACATGTGGTGGGTTGCCATTAACCCTATTGGTCATGCGCTGAATCAATGCTAAAGAAATGTTTCTTCACTGTTAAATTACGTACAAAGCGATTTATTTCACATAGTGTCCCAAAAACATTTAACCCATTAATTGGTGCAAAATTTTACCCTTTAGATAAAAGAGCAGTGTGATCAGATGTTAAGTCTCTATTTAAAAGATTCATGACTCCAAGCGCTTGGGGACTTGACTCCTCAGGAGGGGAATATTTTCTTGGGTGTTTTCTCCCGCCTCCCCCCCCCCCTCCTGTGTTTCTTCCTCTGCGCCTGGCATTTTTTGATTAATAACGCAAGCCCTTCTCTGAAAGGAGAGTGGCCCACCAACAAACCTACCCTTCCCCTCTGGGCCAAAAAGCACTTGTAAGGTTCCAGGTTCAATGTCCCTTTTCGCCAAAGCTACTAAGGAACCATAAATGCTCCCGGGATCAACCTAGGAGTTAGTCAAGGTATCTGCCCGCAGGGCCCTTAAATGGCCGGCACACTGTCCATGCAGGAGTGCCTGGGGTTTTTGCAGGGAGGTGAGGAACCTGATGGCCACACACAACTCCCCTAGACCGCCAGGAGGGACACCCAGAAGGGCTACCGCACCCTGACCATCCTGAGAACACACAACACGTATAGCCAGAAGGCAGGGAATTAAAAAGTACCTGTCACCAAATAAACTGTTCTAAACTAACTCAGGCTAGGTTCCCTAACTACTCCTAACACCCCTCCATCCCTTACAAAAATTTAAGAGCTTTAAAAAGCTCTGAATCATACCTTCCTTCTTGCTCACATAGTGCAATTTCCCAGCAGGAGAAAGTAGGCGTTTCCCAGCAGGCATGACCTCACTAAAGCCTGCTGGGGGACCACTTCCACCCTCACATGGTTGCAGTGCTGTGATGAATAGAAGACCTCAGGCTCTGTGCAGCTTTCAGTCTGTGTAGCTTTCTGTGAGAATCTGTGGAGCTTTCACTTTCTGTGCAGCTGTCAATCAAGCTCAGTGCAGGGAAACACTTCCTGAGCTTGGACTCCTGCCAGGCCGGAAGGAGACCAAACTCACTGTATTAATTGAGGCAAGGAACAGAACAGAGTCACCTAGTGGCCGTTTTTTATATTACATTTTAAACATATTTATGTAGATAATTTTAAAAGCAAGTGAATGGGAAAGTGTCTGCTAATTACACAAGGAACACTATAGTAAAAGTTTTATTTGGGGACTGGTACCCTTTAAGAGGTGAGTGTCTCTCCCAAAAGCCACGCCCTCTTCTATTTTTAGCCCTTTTTTTTTTTTGGCTACAGCCAAAAACACAATTTTTACCTGATACATCCACATCACGGGTCCAACCACAATCTTTTCATCACAGCTCAGCCCCACATTATTCCACAAGCCCCGCATATCCTAGTAAATGTGTTGGTCCAGCTTGCAAGATACACCCCCATAAAAAACCACACACACTTTTTTTTTCCGGCCTACAATCTATTCATAACAGCTCAGCCCCACCTGAAGACTGGGTATGAGGACTGGGTATTAGGACAGGATATGAGGTCAGGATATGAGGTCAGGATATGAGGACAAGAGTGTCCTTTTTGCTTTTTCTCTCCCACAAGGTTTAGGTAACGCCAGGTACTCTGTTAGTATTGAATAAAATCACATTAGATCTTCTACTCCAAAGCTCTGCTCTTCCCCTCTACCCTGTGCTGGCCTCAGATAGGAGACCTGGCAGATGCATTGTACATGCAATCCAGTATTTGGCACTCGCGCTGCCATATACCCAGCTCTGATTTGTTATTATTTGAGCTCTGTCATCAGTTTATGTAATGGTTTCATCATTACACAAAAGAATAGCCTTCTATTATTTGCTCTCGCAAACTGCTATATAAATCTTGCTCCACTTTGGGCCATGAGTATTAAGTAACTGAAGGAAATATTGTGTTTGCTGAAAAGTACCCAACACCTCCCATGAATAGGAGAAATTAACTGTAGCATACCTGAGCGACTACTCATGACGTTCTGCCTCTCACATAACCATCTCCTGTCACACCGCTCTTGTGTTAGGACATCACCAGACAAAAGAAAGAGAAAACATTTAGAGAAAAGTGCCACATTTCAAGGTGTATCCCTGGCAATGGGTGCTCTCATTTTTTTATTCTATTTTTATTGGCGTTTTGCACAGGGTTAGATGGAAAGTTAAATAACAGTCACTTAAAATAGTCATATTGCACAATAAAAGCAAAATGACCCATTTGTTAGAAATATGTCTAGTGAAACAACCATACAATTGTGGGTGTGAATCTATTTTAAAGGGACCATTGACATAGCCATTTGCGTGGGAAGAATAAGGGAAACCAAGGATGGTTTTAGAGACTGCCAAACTGGAAAATTACCCCTTTATCTACAAATTTCCGAGACTGAAACTTCAGGAGAAACATAAGAGCAAAGCAGGTAAGCATTTATTGCCCAAGACCATCACAGACTTTACATTTAACACTTTCAATGTTCTACACATGTGGGACTTGAATGGCTATGAACACCATTGATTGCACTTTTTTATTCCTGCTTTACACATTTTATGGTACAAAAACATTTTCTCCATAGGACTTTATAAAAGTTTGGATTGGTTTCTCTTTTACAGCCCCCTGTAGTGTCCTGTCCACAAAGAAGCCAAAAGAGGTTTCAGAGAATTGAATCTTACTGGCCCTGGTGCCAATGTATCCAGAAGGACAAAGTTCAGACCGCAGCCACTCATCAACAGTCATCACATGTTAAAAGCTAAGCTAAGTCTCAATTCTTCAACCACAAGTCAAATTAAGTCTCAGTTCTCCAGTCACAAGTCAAGTCAAGTCTTAATCCTTCTGTCTCAAGTCTTGTTCCAAAGTGCAGTGGAGAACATGCCAGGTTACACCACAGAGGTGACAAATAGTAGTACATCCAGGTTAGCCGTAAGCCTTTGAGGCTAACATGTACCACAAGAGAGAGTCAGCTTAAGTCTCAGGAAGATTACAAATCTCATAAGGAGCAAATCTCAGATCTACTATTCACTCCAGGACTTTGACTGTGACAAATTACCAGTCACTTTTGAACTGCCAAGTGTACCTCATGTACTGTATTCCCAAATCTCTATTTATTTAAAAGTATAATTTATCCTGTATTGCAACTTCATGAAAAGTAAAGGACAAGTTATTTTCTATATATCCTGGCTTTTGAGGTATTATTTTCCTAGGGCCTTGGTACAGATTACAGCTTAATCGAAATAATGGTTAGTGAGACTATACATCTCCTGCCATATGACACTACAGCGCTTATCATCCATCATTTACTACGAACACAACCTCATATCTGGCATCACAAACTTGACATTTGCCAGCTAGTTATGCCTGCCCCCCCCCCCCCCACCTACCACGCCTGGTTGGGAAACATTGTCTTATGGGATGCTCAGCAAAACCTTTAGATCTTTTTGTTGATCTGTCCAGTGTGTACAATGATAACAACAAAGATAACATTAACAGTACAAGTGGACATGTACATGTTCTGTATGTACAGATGGATGTGGGATTACATGACATAGTTTTGCAATGGGCACATAGTGAAATTTTTTAAAGCATTCTAAGATGTGGGGTCAAGTGATCATAACAGCCAATGGGCAGTGGCCTATCGTGTTGGGTAGCCATTGTCAAGGGTCTATGTAAAAAAAAAAAAAAAAAAAAAAACACAAAAACATTTTTTACTCTCTAGTGTTGTAACCTGGGTTCACCCTACTTTTCACAAACACTGTTTACATCTACACTATAGTTTCCATATATAAGGGAGCCCATAGTGGTGCGCTAGATCTATCATATACCAGACCTGAACAACACCTGACAGACTCCATGATTTCTCCTGAGTCAAGAACAAAGCAGAAGGAAATAATAGAAACCCCAACAGAACTCCTGGAGGAAGCAAGTGAAGAAATGTATCAGTTGCGGCATAAATATCCGTTTGCCCAGATTGTCTACCAGATCCAGTAAACATGTCACACTCCTGTAACAGAATACAATAATGATTAAAAGGCTAATTATACGGTATTCGAGTCTCTGTCAGCTACCTCCGCCGCCAGAGGCAGGTTTATTTACTGAGATGACAGCTTGAACATTCAGTTTTACATGTGACAATAGTGGAAGGATTTTAAAACATTCTAAATATGTGTTGAAAGATTCCACGTGCATTTAACCCTTTGTCAGCCCGGATCTGCACCAATCTTACATCTAAAGTAGCCAAACCAGTTTAAATATTTTTCTTTTAGTTTGCCCCCATAATAGATACATTGGATCCCTCTATGGTAGATATGCCCTTGTAATTATAATCGGTCTTGTTTAACCCTGTGGCACCATGCAGAGTACTTGTATGGCATTGTAAGCCTGCTGTTAATGACCAGTGCCATAAATGTACGGCGGAGTAATGGCAGCCTGCAAGATCAGAAAAGGAAAAAGTAATATTAAACATATCTTTTGTATGTGTTTTGTATATGCTAAAATGTGGTCAACCACACCATTGTGTGCGCCAATAAAATCTATCTATCTATTTCTCTTGTATCCCTGTCTGTCTATCTATCTTCTCATATCTATCTATCATTTATCTATTATCTACCATATCTATAGTTCCTATCCACACATTACTTACTATCTGTGATTGAGATGTTTATGTTCCCTAAAACTTGCATGGCTCTTTCAAGCCTCTAGGGGGAGACAAGTGTGCTTTCTTTCTCACTCTGGTTGTACAGTACTATTAGAGTTCACTAAGAGATCAAAACATGTGAACAAAACCAAGAGATATAGAAGACAGTCCCTGCTTTTTAATCCATTGACCTAAAGCATGATCTTCACATTTTGTTCTTATAATTAAGATTGTTAGACTACTTTGCCCTGATTCTTAAACATGGGTCTGCTGATCCTACCAATTTCAGCAAGACCAGCCGACCATCCTATGTGAATGGGGGTGGGGGTCCCCGCAGTGTAACCCCTCACGATCAGACACTTATCCTCTCACCTGTGGATAGGGGATAAGTTGTTCTGCTGCAGACACACAGTGCGTGTGTTTTTAGGTGCGACCAATTGTACTTTATAATGACCCTTTCATTTTACCACAAAATGTATGGCGGACTTGAAAAAAAAAAAGTATTTTTTGTAGGTAGAAATAAATAAGAATTTTGGAGGGTTTTGTTTTTACGCAGTGAACTTTACGGTTAAACTGATGTGTTATCGTTACTCAATTTATTTAACTTTATATAGCTTTTCTATGATTGTACTACTTTAAACAAAATCAATATGCCTAATATTGTCCTTTTCTGACCCCTATAACTTTATTTTAAATTTTTCAGTATACAAGTCTGTAATCAATATGCCAAAAATTGTTCTTTTCTCACCCCTATAACTTTTTTTTTTAATTTTCAGTATATAAGGTCTGGGCATCAATGGCTTACATCTATACCCTATGGGGGAGATTTATCAATACCTGTCCAGAGGAAAAGTTGCTGAGTTGCCCATAGCAAACATGAGATGAGAATGAGCTTCTTTCATTTCTGAAAAGGCCTCTGAAAAAAGAAAGAAGCGATCTGATTGGTTGATATGGACAACTGGGCAACTTTTCTTCTGGACAGGTTTTGATAAATCTCCCCATGTCCCTTAAGGGCTACTCCGCTGCTCAGTGTTGGAAACAACCTGTTCTGAATGCTGGAGTGGGCGCCGGGTGCTAGTGACATCATAGAACCACCCCCCATGTAGTCACGCCCCGCCCCCTCAATGCAAGTCTATGGGTGGGGCTATGATGTTACGAGCTCCCGGCGCCAGCTCCAGCATTTGAAACAGTTTGTTTCAAACGCTGAGCAGCGGAGTAACCCTTTAACAGGTTAAAGTGTACCAGTAATTTTAAATACTTTTGACATCACACATATGTCAACAGTTTTAATTGGTTGAGGTCTTAGTGCTCAGGAGAACAAGCATGTTTCACTCCCCAGCTCACAGCGATCTGCAACCCCTTTATAAATTAAGCAGGCCTGTCCAGAGAAGCTAGATGGACATCGGGGAGTGAAGTGCACTACTGCATGCTTCTCCCTGCTTGTTCTCCTTATAGGTGGGAGACATAGCACTAAAAATGTGACTGATCAATACTTTTGACATGTCTGTGTGACATGTCAAAAGTTTTTCTAAATGACACGTACACTTTGAGATGTCGCTTTACAGTTTCCAACCTGCATAAATAAACTCAGCCTAAGGGCAAGGAAAAAAATGCAGCAGCATTTTCCACCAGCACGATGATATACGAAAACACTAAATACCTGAACAATTAAATGCACTGAGAGCCTTACATTTAATAGGATATTTCAGCTTGGATATGAAAAGCCTTGCTGATCAATAGTGGTCCAACCACCGGTGCAGAGAAACCATTGACTGCTGGACTGAAGGGGCTGTAGAGCTGTGCACTAGGTGTAGTGTGGGGAATAGAGATGAGCGAATTTACAGTAATTCGATTCGTCACAAACTTCTCGGCTGGGCAGTTGCTGACTTTAGCCTGCATAAATGAGTTCAGCTTTCAGGTGCTCCGGTGGTCTGGAAAAGCTGGATACAGTCCTAAGAGAGAGTCATTTATGCAGACTAAAGTCAAACGCAAACGCCGAGCCGAGAAGTTCGTGAGGAATCGAATTACTGGAAGTTCGCTCATCTCTATGAACTACTACTCCCATCATGGAAGCAAGTCTGTTCCATGATGGGAGTAGTAGTAGTCCCTCAGCACTGCAGGTGTCTGCTGATGTCACCTTTTCTGAGAATGCTCAGAAGTAATAACGGTTCAAAAAACGATATTGTAAACCGGGTGCAAACAGATGACATTAAAGGCTCATCCGTTTGCCATAGACTTCAATGTTAAATTTATAATATCCATTTCTATTCTGTTATTTTTGACGGGAGAAAAAAGTACTGCATGCATCGTCATTTCCCCCCGTCAAAAAAAAAAAAAAAACGGAACAGGAAGCAAACGTGTCCAAACGGGTGATAAAGGATTGTAAAAAAATTCCATTGACATCCACGGGATTATTTTACAGCCGTTTGCAACCCGTTTGAAAAATGATATTACTAAAAACTATGTAACATTATCTACATATATAAAAAACTCAGACTAGTGATCACCCGTCAGAGGGTTTTAATATGAGTGGTGACACAACGCAAAAACAAAAGTATTAGATTTTAGAAAAAACTACTTTTCTAAAATGAGATTGGTGGTAAATAAGTCAATATCAGACTGGAACAGATAAATTGACTCCAGGAGAAATGCGACTACTGAAAAGTTGCATTATTAACCCCTTAAGGACATAGGATGTAAATGTACGTTCTGATGCTCTGGTGCTTAACGCACCAGGACATACATTTACGTCCTATACATGATGCAAACTCCGGATCGGTGCTCGCATCATGCACGACAGGTCCTGGTTGCGATCGTACTGAAGTTTGTCATTAACACCTCAGATTCTGTGATCGGTACAGATCACGGGATCTGCGGCAATGCAGCACTTTAAATGGCTGATCTGATTGCCCACGGCACGGCCGCGGGGATCAGATCAGCCAAAATGACTGGCGGAGGTCTCCTCACCTGCCTCCGTCCATCCCCTGGCGTCTTCTTCTCTGGTATGACATCGAGCAGACCAGAGAAGATGAGTGCCAATAATACTGTTTAGTCCTATGCCTATGCATAGCACTGAACAGTATTAGCAATCAAATGATTGCTATAAATAGTCTCATATGAACATATGGGCAGTGGTGTATGCTCAGCGGCAAAATTAATTATATTCAAAGAAGCACTTACAGTTTAGTTGCTTGTTTCTTCATTTTTATTAGATGTACAAGTTTTCCTTTCTCTTTAAAACGCAATAAAATACATCAGTAGGTATGAGCATGCGCTTGAATAAATCATTCACATCTCCAGAGGGCTGACGCGACGTTTCAGGGTAAGCCCCCTTACTCATGCGTACTAGACGTTCTAAGGCTGGGTTCACATCACGTTTTTGCCATACTGTTTTCAATCCGTTTTTCTAAAGAAAACCGTATGGCAAAAAAACGGATGGAACAGTATGGAAAAAAGTAAACGTGTGCGTTTTTAAACAGTATACTGTTTTTAAAAGTGCATACAGTTCCGTCAGTTTTTATAGAAAAAAAAACCCATACGTTTTTGAAAATTTTGTCCATTTTTAATGGGAGGGGTCTTGGGTGGGGACTTTAGGATTCAAATGCGCATGTGCAAAGTAAAAACGTATACGTATACTGGAACCGTATACATGTTTGTTTCCCATTGACGTCCATGTTAAAAAAAACGTATGCGGTTCCAGTATGGTTTTTAAACCGGAGTCAAAACCGTGGCTGACCACGATTTTGTCTCCGGTTTAAAAACCGTACTGCAACCGCATATGTTTTTTTTTAACATGGACGTCAATGGGAAACGCACATGTATACGGTTCCATACGGGAAAAACGTATACGTTTTTACTTTGCATATGCGCATTTGAAACCTAAAGTCCCCACCCAAGACCCCTCCAATAAAAAATGAACAAAATTTTCAAAAACGTATGGGTTTTTTTCTATAAAAACTGACGAAACCGTATGCACTTTTAAAAACAGTATACTGTTTAAAAACGCATACGGTTTACTTTTTTCCATACTGTTCCATCCGTTTTTTTGCCATACGGTTTTCTTTAGAAAAACGGATTGAAAACAGTATGGCAAAAACGTAGTGTGAACCCAGCCTTACCTGATCTTAATAGTGTGCTCCACGCACCTGGATTTTAGGTAATGTAATTAATTTCCAAAGTGTTTCTGTTTTTATATGTGCGTACCATACCAGTAGGATCTAGGTATAACATAGAACATTACAAGAATGCTTTAAAACTGCATATTTCCTTTAAACCTAATGAAAAAATTGTATTAAGCTCACATATCCAATATGCCTCTCTTTGAAATAGTCTGCGGTTCATGGTCTCGTTCACACCGTGCGGTACTTGTTCAATTATCTGCCATCGTAGGTCACTCACTTTGTGTTCTTTCTCTAAAAAATGTTTAGCCACTGTGCTTTCTCCATATTTATTTTCACTGCTATTTTTTGTTTCTAGTGTTTAATGTATGTTTGATTTATGTACGGTTAGTCTGATTTTCATTTTTCTGCTTGTTTTTCCAAAATAAGCATCTCCACACGGATATTTTAATAGGTAAATTAAGTTTTTTGACGTACAGGTATAGAAACCTTTTACTGGGATTTTTTGGGGGAGATTCATCAAAACCTATGTATTGGAAAAGTAGACCAGTTGCCCATAGCAACCAATCAGATCGCTTCTTTCATTTTTGAAAAGGCCTCTGATAAAAGAAGCAATCTGATTGGTTGCTAAGGGCAACTTGTCAACTTTTCCTCAGCACAGGTATTGATGAATCTCCCCCTTTATTCCCTCTTTTTGGATGGTGAATATATTCACCTTTAATTATTCCGTTACAGTGTGTACAAGACAAGCAGGAAAATGTGCCTTTTTTAGTTGAAGCTAAAAATGTCTGTTGGTCTTTTTTATTTTTAGCTATTTCTCCTCTCACTAAAATATTACTAAGTGTTTTTCTTTTACTGTATACAAACATCGGGGGCTCCCTAAACAAATCACCAAATTTGGGATCTGCTCTCAGAAGTCCCCAGTACTTGTTCACAGTATTTTTCACTAGATTTGCATGACGATCATAGGTACCTGTGTACATTATGCGATTATTTTTCTGTTGATTTTTTTCTTTCTTATTCAATAGTTATTTTCTGTCCCATTTTCCAACTTTCTCTACTGCATTTTTAATCACTTTTTTCTTATAGCCTTTCTAATAATTTTTTAGACATCATTTCAATTTTTTTTTTTACATATTCATCATTTGTATTAATGATTCTTTTTGTCCTGATGAACTGTCTTTTTGGTAGCAACCAGGAAGAGGATCACGGCGGAGGCCGGAGCCGGTTACCGAAGGCCCCGGGGGAGCGGAGGAAGGTATGTACATCTTTATTTTTTCACTGCCGGCACTATGGGGGTCAATTTTTATGTTCTGGAGTTCTCCTTTAAAAGAGTAGCTGGGACAGGAGGTGGGGCTTTGCAGAGGCCAGAGGATAGGTTAGTGGTAGTAGAAAAGGTCAAAGCCGGAGCTTAATAAAAGTATGGTGCAGGCTTCCGGTGGCCTCTTCATGGAGTCCCCGGCAGAAAGAAAAGCTTACTGCCCACCCACCCCTTTTAGTTTTGTTTTGTATTGTGTGAATGTTTTCCCCTTTTTTCTTTTTTTTTTTTTTTTTTTTTAAATATACTGACAGTGTGGTTTTGGACATTTCTCTTTGACCTATACTTGTTGGAACGCTTTTTGGATGTTCGGATGTGCTTTGGTCCGCAGATGGTTGTCCTGTGTTTGGGAGTTGCGGTTGGTGGTATGGTGGTGGCTATGGCACTGGTGTTCCCCCTTGTTGACTTGGTTTTCTTTCAGGTTAAGTCACAGCGTGACGGAGTAGAAATTGGGATGAGATTTTCCTGGAGGGTAGAGTGCATGTCCGTCGAAGAGGGCAGACGGCAGACCGCTTACCTCCGAGAGTGTATTAAAAGAAGTTGGAATAAAATGGTTTCTATAAATGGTTATTAAATAAACGCTGTGGCCAGTTGTCCTGCAAAAGTTAGCAGTTGTCAGTGTTTTTATTATGCCCAGCGAACAGGTAATATAACAGACACAGCAGAGGTACCTACAGTCAGTCCCATTAGGTTTAAATGAAATATGCAATTTTAAAGCATTCTTGTAATGCTCTATGTTATACCTAGATCCTACTGGTATGGTACGCACATATAAAAACAGAAACACTTTGGAAATGAATTACATTACCTAAAATCCAAGTGCGTGGAGCCTACTAATAGGATCAGGTAAGAAGGTCTAGTACGCATGAGTAAGGGGCCGTACCACGAAACGTCGCGTCAGACCTCTGGAGATCTTTTGGTGTGAACGATCTCTGCCAGCGCATATCCATACCTACTGATGTATTATATTCTGTTTTAAAGAGAAAGAAAAACTCATACACTCATAAAAATGAAGAAACAAGCATCTAAACTGTAAGTGCTTCTTTGAATATATTCAGTTTTGCCGTTGAGCCTACACCACTGCCCATATGTTCGTATCAAAGTATTGCTAGGCTTAAGGTGAAGACTCCGTCTATAAGTTGAACTTTCTTACACACATCCAGACTACTGTCAATGCTATAAATAGTTCCCTATGGGGACATAAAAAGTGTAAAAAAAAAGTGAAAAAAAAATGTGAAAAAGACCCTTTTCCCATTTTACCCCCAAAAAGCGTAAAAAAAATTTATAAACATATTTGGTATTGCGGCGTGCGTAAATGTCCAAACTATCAAAATATAATGTAAATGATTCCGTACTGTGAACTGCCTAAACGTGAAAAAAGAAAAGTCCAAAATTGCTGTGTTTTGGTCACATCACATTTAAAAAAAAAAAATCATACAATGCAAAAAAACTAGAGATCACGACACAAAACATGAGCCCTCATACAGCCTCGAATATGGAAAAATGAGAAAGTTATAGGTGGTCAAAATAGGGCAGTTTTAAACATACTTATTTTGTGAAAAAGGTTTGGTTTTTTTAAAGCAGTACAATAATAGAAAAGTATGTAATCATGGGTGTCATTTTAATCATTTTGACCCACAGAATAAAGAAAACGTTATTATACTGTAAAATGTACAGCGCAAAAACAAAACCCTCCAAAATTTGAAAAATTTCAGTTTTGTTTTCAATTTCCTAAATTTTTGGGGTTCGCCGTACATTTTATGGTAAAATGAGTGATGTCATTACAAAGTACAATTGGTGACGCAAAAAACAAGCCCTCATATGGGTCTGTAGATGGAAACATAGAGTTGTGATTTTTAGAAGGCGAGGAGGAAAAAACGAAAACGCAAAAATAAAATTGGATGTGTCCTTAAACTTTTGATATGTTGTAAAGCATGCAAAACCAATAGGTTTTGCAGTTGCTTTCATTAGAAAATTTTCTGTATTTCATACTGAAAAAGCCTGTCAAACAACTGACCCCGCCCCGCCCCGCCCCGCCTGCTTGGACACATACTAGTCCTGCTGTGTCCATGCGTCATCACCTATGTCATGGACACTTCCTTGATTGGCAGCTGTAAGCGCAGGTCTCACAGCTGAAGGAAAAATCCTCACACTGTCAGCTTGTGTCCCGCTACTGTCAGTGAGGACAAGCTGGGAGTTGTAGTTTTGCTAATGCTAGGGGAGATGTGAGCAGACAGCATGCTGAGGGAGGGGGCGGAGACCTGCACAGTGAGGCCACGCCCCCTCCATTTGAGAGGAATTCAGACTAGTGAGCTAAATTAAAAGTGTAATAAAAAAATGAATAAAGGTGCTAGACACATAAAAATTAGATGTACATGGTTAGGATTAGGCACTGAGTGATATATTAAAAAAAAAAAAAATTTGTTGGATCTGATGGGTACGCTTTAAGGCCAAAATGGGCTGTGTCCTTAAGGTAACAGATAATTGCATTAGGCTTGTTAATAATAGCAAAAACGGAAGAAATCATTGTGGTACTCAGCAGAAGTGGCCAAAGTCATAAAAAAATTAAAAAAAGCTAGCATTTAGTAATTATAAAAAACACAGAGCATTAAAGAGATCAATAAGATTAGGCAGAAAGAGGCCAAACAAGTTATAAGAGCTTCTAAAGCACAGGCAGAAGAGAAACTAGCTCAGTCAGTGAAAAACGGGGATCAGACATTCTTCAGATATATAAATGAAAAAAGGAAACTAAAACAAGGGTAAAATAAAGTCCTGGAAGATTGGAAATTAGCAAATGTTGTCCATATTCACAAAAAAAGTAGAAGGGAGCTACAGGCCAGTAAGTCTAAGGGGAATTGATGGAAACTTTATAAAAGGATGGATTATGGAACATCTGAAAATCACAAGGAAGGCAAGATGAAATACAACATGGGTTTACTTATCTCTAAGTAAGGCTGTTTTCACAATATAGAGTTCCTCCCTTTTAAAGACCCGTTATAATGTCCTGTTATGAAAACCCTTAAAACGGCTGTTAACGGCCGTTGCAAAACCCCATACGGCTGATAAAAAATCCCATTAAAGTCTATAGGATTTTTACATTATCCGTTTTAACCCATCATAGCCCATTATGAATAACGGACGTTATTTGTGATGGGAGAAAAAACATTACATGCACTATTTTTCTCCTGTCACAAAATAACGTCCGTTATTCATAACGGGCTATGATGGGTTAAAACAGATAATGTAAAAATCCCATAGACTGTATGGGATTTTTTAACGGCCGTTTAACGGCCGCTTTTAAGGGTTTTCATAACGGGTCTTTAAAACGGAGGAACTTTATAGTGTGAAAGTAGCCTAAGGCTTTTGACACTGTCTCACACAGAAGACTTATCAGTAAACTGCAGTCTTTGAGCTTGGACTCCCATATTGTTGAGTGGATTAGGCAGTGGCTGAGTGACAGACAACAGAGGGTTGTAGTCAATGGGGTATATTCAGAGCAAGGTCTTGTTACCAGTGGGGACCTCAGGGATCTGTACTGGGACCAATTTTGTTTAACATCTTTATTAGAGATATTGCAGAAGGTCTCGATGGTAAGATATTGGTCTTTTTGCTGAGGACACAAAGATATGTAACAGGGTTGATGTTCCTGGAGGGATACGCCAAATGGAAAAGGATTTGGGTAAACTAGAAGAATTGTCAGAACTCTGGACATTTAAAGGAGTAGTCTACTGGAAAATAACTTCAGTCTGTTGTGCCCGAGCTGCAAAAAATAAAATAAATAAAAAATAATGAAAGAAAGAAAATAAACTTTAACTCACCTTCTTCCATTCCCCGTAGCGCCGCTACAGCTGTTCAGTCCTCCGGTTCGGTCTTCTTCCATCTTCCGTGTGCACAGATCATCATACTGCGCTCAGCCTATCACCGGCCGCAGTGATGTCCCGCCTCGGCCGCTGATAGGCTGAGTGCAGTATGATGATCACTGCATTTATCACTGCATCTAAAGAACTATGTAGGCATAGAGAAACTCATCAGACCACCCGCGGTACATTAATACAAGTTTTAATAAAAGTGAATAAGCCCCTTCCGCAATAAAAAATAAACCCCCCTCTTTTCATATTTTATAAAAATGTAAAATAAATAAAATAAATCAACATATTTGGTGATCGGTTGTTGTGGAAAAATCACTCTGGGCCATTATCTGGGCCATTATATTGTGAGACATTTTTCCAGAACACAGTGTGTCACCCATTATTTTCTTCCCCACTTGGGTGCTATAATTCTTTGTGTGAGATAAATAATAAAATATTTTACATATTTGTAAAAAAAAAAAAAAAATGACAAAATTTTTCTGCTAGTATAATCCGTTTTATAGTATCGTTCACTTTCTTGCCTAGAAGAGCCCATCAGCATTAACCATACCAAAAAACTAATCCAATACCGATGCCATTTGGATCCGTATCACGAACGTATATTGTGCCCAGGGGCTACCACTACGCTTTTGTAAAACAAGAGCACCATTAAAAAGCCTGACTAGTCCCGCAAAGAAAATGCGGTTGGAAAAATAAAAATTCAGTGCGCAATCTGCTGCAGAATTTCCGCCATAGAAATTCAAATTCCGGTGAAAGAATGAACAAGTTCTGAATCCGCTTAGGGATGCATTTCCACCCTAGTGGTCCTAGTGCTGACTGATTCAGTTACCGACTGCCGTGCACGGAATTTCTACCCTGAATTTCTCTTTTCGGATATTCTGTAGTGTGAACACGGCCTTAAAGGAGTAGTCCAGGATTGAAAAACGTAACCCCTATCCTAAGGATGATTTCCCATATGGGGCCCCAGCAGTCCACGGGAGGGGGGGGGGTGTCGGCAGCTGACACGCCCCTTCAAAACAACTCTATGGGAGAGCCGGAGCACTGCCTAGGGCAATCTCCTGCTCTGCCATAGCGCTGTATTGAGGAGGCGTGTCGGCCGTCGCTTCATGCAGTGATCGACACGCGCTATCAGGCTGGTGAGCTGGGGCCCCATAAGGGAGATCGCGGGGGTCCCAGCGGTTAGACCCCCGTGATCTGAAACTTATCCCTATCCTAAGCATAGAAAATACTTTTCCAATCCTGGGCTACTCCTTTAACATGTTCACTCTTCCAGCAGAATTGTGCCCAGAAAAATCAATTGCCAGTTGGGGCTTCAAAATTGCTGGGGTTCATTTCCGTCTGCGCAAAATGTAACCCTGATTCTGCGGTCGGCGCAGATCTTCTGACGGAATTCAGTGAGGAAATTCCTCGCTGAGTTATCGGTAGTGTGCATGGGTAAAAAGTGAGGAGGAAAAAAAGGGACGTGAATGGGTTAAACCAGTGTTTCCCCATTCAGGGCGCCTCCAGCTATTGCAAAACTACAACTACCAGCATGCTCGGACAGTTTTAAACAGCTGAAGGCACCCTAGCGGGGAAGCACTTGGTTAAATAGTTCTCTCAACAATCTTCTTTGAGAGAGGGAGGGAAAACAATTAACCCTTTATTGCTTTAGAATCTACCCAGGTGCCTAGTTGTGCTTTTATTGCTACCTGGGGCTGATAACACCTGTATATATATATATATATATGTATCATCTATCTATCTATCTATCTATATATATATATATATATATATACAGTCATGAGGTAAACTACACCTGACGTCACGCGGCTTTCACTATAGTCTGCAGGGGTTTAACTTTGACTCCTATTTACACCTATTCATTAGCTAATCGCACTTGTTAATGCGTCTTTCACACAGTGTCCACAACCCCCCAGGGGGTCCAGACACACACACTGCCCGCCACGGCTCAGCGCGCCCCTTTATATAAGCGCCAGACGGTCTCCCAGGCAACCAGGCGGCGCTCGCGACTCCGAGCCGCGGGAGAAGCAATCAGCGGTTCTTTCGCCGGGAAAGCTTCTCACGGTGACGTCACGTCCAGAGGTTCCCTAAGCCAACCAATCAGCGCGCAGCACAGCTGGATATAAAAAGCCAGGACATGTCGCCTGTGAACACAGAGTAGTGTCGGACACGTGTGAACAGTCCGCAAACATGGTGACCTGTAGCCCCAGACACATAGAGGAGGAGCAGCGGCTGATGGCTGAGGAGGAGTCCGGGTGTCCCATTAAGAGGAAGCGGGGAGAAGTCACCCCGCAAGACCGAGGAGATGACGCCTTATGCGGCAGCGCCGGATCCCACAGGGACGTCAAGAAAGCCAAGTACCTGCGACATAGGAAGCAATCCCTGGAGGTGAAGAGCTGCGACTCCGGGGTGTGTGACCTCTATGAGACTCCCAGCCCCAGCCCTGGAAACCGCAGACCTGCGCCAGCTGCGTGTGAACTGTGCCCTAAGATCTCAGACCGCTTGGGCCTGCAGAACTTCAGAGACTATGGGGAGGAATGCTACAGGTTCAAGAAGGAGCTGGAGAAGAAGTACCTGACTGCTCACTGCATGGACAACCAGCCCCAGGTACACAAGACTTCCTCCTCAGCTGGGTGACAAGGACAGATGTTTAAAGCAGTGGTCTCCAAGATGTTGAAAAACTACAAGTGCCAGCATGCCCGGACAGCCGTTGGCTGGCAGTTGTAGTCTTGCAACTGCTGGAGGCACCCTAGGGAAACACTGAGCATCTAGAATGATACATTTTAGGCTATGTTCACATGACATTTTCCACTTACATTTGAAGCGTATACGTAATGCGAGCATGTACATTTGGGAATATGGACTGAGTTAGGCTGGGTTCACACTATGTTTGTAGTGTACGGGAGCGAAAACCGTCCTCTCCCGTATCCCAGCCGGATCCGGCCCGTATCTAATTCATTTCAATGAGCCGACCAGAGTCAACCGCTGACTCGGGTCGGCTCCTTTTTTCCCGTATACGGTTCTGTAACCGGACCTAAAACTGTGGTATACCACGGTTTTAGGTCCGGTGGAAAAAACGTATACGGGGCAAAAATGAGCCGACCGGAGTCAGCGGTTGACTCTGGTCGGCTCATTGAAATGAATGGGTTTCGTGCTGGATCCGGCTGGGATACGGGAGCGGTCGGCTTTCACTCTTCCCCCCCCCCCCCCCCTAGCTGTATCTGGCACCCGTACATTACAAACGTAGTGTGAACCAGACCTAAATTAGGTCCCTTTCACGCTACCGGTATGCCCCGTCAAATACGGCCATCAAACTCTCTCCATTTTTTTTTTTTTTTTACATTTATTTATAAAAATCTTTTGCAGTTTGACAGCCGTCATTTTGACGGGTCATAACGGGTCTCAATGGTTCCCATTATAGTCAGTGGGGTCCGTCGGGCGCCGTCGTTTTCAGAGAGAATAGTGGGAGAGAGAGACTGTGCAAGCACTATTTTTTTCTCCCGCTATTCGCGATCCGAAAATAACGTGCTTCACTCTGCCTGAGACAACCGTCAGTGTGAATGTAGCCTTATGTTGACTACAATTGGCCCAATGTGGCTGCTGTTGGAATGCTGCGGTATACGTCGGTATCCCTTTTATGACAGGTTGGCAACGTATAACACCAAACACTGGGAAAATGTAATGTGAACATAGCCTTACATCCATGAATACTCCAACAAAAAAAGATTTGAGCTGCTGTTTCCCTTCGCTGACAGCAAGCAGAGATCGTGGCAATAGAGAGGACTTGAAACAAGAACAGATTATAATACTCAATTCTTAAAGAGGTTTTTTGGGGACTTGTTAATGTTTTTTTTTTTTCTGCTTAGGAAAGGCCATCATCATCAGCTCGGTGGGGTACCAACTCCTGGCACCTTCACTGATCAGCTGACTGAAGCTTTGTTTATGTGGTACAGCGCCTTATATTTATTAGTGGCTGTGCCTGGTATTGCAGCTTAGTCCCATTCAAGTAAATGGTTCTCAGCTACATGTAATACCATACATGTGTCCTACAAAATAAATGGCACTGTGTCTGGTAAACGATGAAGAGGCCACAATTCTCGCCCCACACTGCAGCCCTTTCAATCAGCCCACTGATCTGATTGATAGAATAGGTCATCAAAGTGCTGAAAAACTCCTTTAAAGGGCACCTGTCGTAAAAAAAATAAAAATAAAAAAATTGCCTCAACCAATCACTAGAACGAGTGGGAAGATAAGTGAGCTGTAATGCACAGTTCTCCTTGCTTTGTGTCTGTGTGAGATGGTCCCTTAGATTTACATGACACTGTTTTGGTCACATGACACAAAGCCAGGAGAGAATGCACTAAGCGAGCACATCTCTCGGCTTGTTGTACTGATCAGTTGAGATCTGAACACTCGCAACGCCAAAAACTAAACTTTTGACACCTCAAAAGCTTTTTTTTTTTTAAGTGACAGTGTCCATTTAAATGGAAATTGTCACTTTAAAACTGACATGTTGTAGAGACATCTGTATAGTTTTGATCAGTCGGGGTGTGAGTATTGTGACTGTGACCGATAGATAATACTAACTGGCAAAAGAGCACACTAAGCAAGCCAAAATTACAATGAAAGTCTATGGGGTTATCTTCTATACTGCACTGTATCTTGCTTGTTCTAACAATTGGTCGGGGTCTGAACACTTAGACCCGATCCGATCAAAACCATTTGACAAGTTTTAAAGCAACGGGAACACTATGGGGAACTTTTATCAATCTTTGCTTATGTATTCCTTTTTTTTTAGTTATTTTTTCCTTACTATTTTTTTGCTTATGTGTGACTTATTCATCAACTGCTTTCAGCCTGTTGATAAATTTTCTTTCACTTAAGCACTTTTCTTTTTTTTGCTTTGTTAGTGGCTTTTTCTGCTCCATGTCTGAGCTGGAGTAAATTTAGTAGTTTTTTTTCATGCCATGCGACTTTTTTGCGACTTTCGCACTTGATAAATCTCTGACCCCTGCAAGTCAAAAATCACTTTTTGCTTTGGTAAGCAAGATTTTAATTTTTTGCTTAGGACACTGAACATGCAAAAAGACGCAGAAAAAAGAGCGTAGTCGCACGTGCGACTTTTTTGCGACATTTTTAAAGAAAAAAAACCTACTAAATGCTGTGATAAATGTCCCCTATAAGCCTTACTTATGTAAAACCAGGAATCCCGACTAAGATAAGCACATAGCCCGGTATTCCCTTGTGTGTCAGTCGTCATACATTGCAGAGGTGTGACCACCATCTTTGTTTTTGCAGCTGAGGCCTGAGTCCCGGTGTAAGCTGATCAGCTGGTTGATCCCTGTGCACAGACACTTCAACCTGGGCTTCGAGTCCCTGTGTCTTACTGTCAGTATCCTCGACAGATTCCTTTCTCGCACCCCTGTGGCAATCGACTGCTTTCAGCTCGTGGGTGTCACGTCTCTACTCATCGCATGTAAACAGGTACGTGATAGCCATACTATAGCCACTTCTTAACCGCATCACTAATGGATATTTCCTCAGTATTTGCACACCCAAAAGTAATCATAATATTGTTACATTTATTTAATACAGTATTGAACTTGCTACATACAAAAATAACACCCATTTAAGATAAAAATGCTCCCACTGTATACAAAGGATGGTGGATTACAGGCAGATTGGTGGGGACATAATTATCCCTGGAATAAATGGTGCCTGCACGGCCACCATTCCTTTTATTCTCTGTAGGGCCACATTTCAGTTTTCTATGTTTGGTGGCCCCATAGACAATGAATGAAGTGGCAACAGCGCCATTAATTCCGTGGACAATTATGTTCCCGTGTTTAGAATTGGTGGAGGTCCCAGCTGTCAGACCCCCACCAATCAGCTTGTTATCCCCCCCCCCCCCCCCATCCTGTATATAGGAACGCCCATATTGAATGATGACACATCGCTAGGCTATACTATCGCTTTATGATCAGTAGACGTCCAATCTTATAGCACTTCACTGATCATAAGCATGAAGAGGACGCAGCTCTATTTATATGAAAAGGGCCGTCAGCAGTTTCCTGTATACCCGGGGGGTCAGGAGCACTTCATCTTCTTTCTGCCACCCCCACCAATCATAAAGTAATGGCATATCCTAGCGATAGTCATCACTATGAGATGGGAAGATACCTTTGCTGTGACAGTAGGATATCAATGCGAAGAGAAACCCTTTTAGTGTAGTGAAAAAAGAACAAAAAGGTAACATAAAAGTATACGTGACCTGAGATACTATACTGCAAAGCAAATCCTCGTGCGTATTGCTCCATCTGCAGTTAGCGCAGCGTGCAGGGATTTGGGTTAGAGTATCTCAGCTCATGTAAATTTTGGGTGTGTACATCGCTTTAATGTGCTCTATGATTTTGATGCTAGGTTTCCACTCAGGTTTTGTTTTTTTAGCCAAAGTCAGAAGTGGATTCAGTCATAATGGGGAATATAAAGGAAGGATTTATACTAGATACACTTCTGGCTCTGGCTCAAAAACTGCAGTAGCAGCTTTCCAAAAAACACCAGAAAAAAACCTGTGTGAAAACCTAGTCTAATACTAATCATCATATTTGATGGTAAGTAAAGATGAGCGAACTTACAGTAAATTTGATTCGTCACGAACTTCTCGGCTCGGCAGTTTATGTCTTATCCTGCATAAATTAGTTCAGCTTTCCGGTGCTCCGGTGGGCTGGAAAAGGTGGATACAGTCCTAGGAGAGAGTCTCCTAGGACTGTATCCACCTTTTCCAGCCCACAGGAGCACCGGAAAGCTGAACTATTTCATGCAGGAAAGTTTGTGACGAATTGAATTTACTGTAAGTTCGCTCATCTCTAATGGTAAGAATAGTGCTGGACCAGGTGCTATGCTTTCCATCAAAACGTCAAAACTCTGTTCACTCTGGCGTTTGGGTCTGTTCTGTATTAATTTTTATTACTTATTCTGCAGCATTAAAAAAAATACTTATTAAAAAAGGAAACATGACTTAAAGGAGTACTCCGGTAAATGAACTGGTGCCAGAAAGTTAAACAGATTTGTAAATTACTTCTAGAATTTTTTTTTAACCCTTCCACAGTGCTCTCTGCTGACACCTGATACCTGTATCAGGAACTTTCAAGAGCAGGAGAAAATCCCCATAGAAAACCTATCCTGCTCTGGACCGTTCCTGATATGGACAGAGGTGTCAGCAGAGAGCACTGTGGACAAGACAAAAAAGAAATCCAAAAAGAAAAGAACTTCCTCTGTAGCATACAGCTGCTGGAAGGGTAAAGATTATTATTATTTTTTTTAATAGAAGTCATTTAAAAATCTGTTTTGGCATCTTTCTGGCATCAGTTCATTAAAAAAAAATTCTTTCCACCAGAGTACCCCTTTAATGAAAGTTAATTGGATCTTTTACAATTCATTGCTCAATAGATGCAGCATGACTTTTATAGTAACAGAAGCAGTTAAGCCAGTGTGAACAGAACCTAAGTGTCAATAACAATGTATCACTGGGACAATTGCTACATCTGTCAGATCCGTGTCATGAAGTTTAGTCTGACACTGCGCATCTTAGCTTTGCACCGAATTTGTGACTGAACAATTGTTGCTTAGATCAGTGTTTCCCAACCAGGGTGCCTCCAGCTGTTGCAAAACTACAACTCCCAGCATGCCTGGACAGCCAACACTTTGATATAAGCAATAATTGTTCAGTCACTAATTAGGTGCAAAGTGTTTGCTGTCCAGGCATGCTGGGAGTTGTAGTTTTGCAACAGCTGGGGGTTGGGAAACACTGATATAAGCAATAATTGTTCAGTCACTAATTAGGTGCAGTGTTTCCCAACCCCCAGCTGTTGCAAAACTACAACTCCCAGCATGCCTGGACCGCCAACACTTTGCACCTAATTTGTGACTGAACAATTATTGCTTATCAGTATTTCCCAACCTCCAGCTGTTGCAAAACTACAACTCCCAGCATGCCTGGACAGCCTTCGGCTGTCCAGGCATGCTGGGAGTTGTAGTTTTGCAACAGCTGGAGGCACCCTGGTTGGGAAACACTGGCTTATATCGATATCTGCTTTAATACTCTCTGGTCATCCATACTTGTCCTTTATATAATAAAACATCAGCTTAGTTTTCGTTATCCAAAATTTTACATCCTGTTCTTCTTTTACTCAAAAATCATTTATTTCCCCTCTTCAGGTTGAGACGCGACCTCCCAGAGTAAAGCAGCTGCTCGCCTTGTGTTGTAATAACTTTTCTCGTGAACAGCTCTGTAATCTGGAGTGCATCATCCTGCTCAAGCTTCGATTCCAGCTGGGAGCACCCACCATCAACTTCTTCCTGCAGCATTTCTGTTTCCTCCAGCTGACGATCGGAGAACCTTCAGAGCTGGACCTCTGTCAGGCCTCCAAGTCTATTGCACTGGCGAAAGGCATAGCAGAACTGAGCCTGGCTGACTACGCCTTCAATTCTCATCCGCCATCCCTGATGGCCTTCTGTTGCTTAGTGCTTGCAAAGCGCATTTTATGCCAGGACACAGATATGCAGGACAGTGGATATTCTGACAGCGAATTGCAAGAATGCATGACCAAGATTGAGCTGCTTATATCCTTGAATAAGGATTCCTTGCAGCAGCTCCTGCCCACTGACATGCCTGAGATGGCTATGGAGGTGGAGAATTAACTCTTTGCTTTCTTTGTTTAATTCTTACGTTTACATTAAACTAGTACTGCGGTGGAAAACTTTTATTTATTCATTTTTTTTTTTTAAATCAACTGGTGCCAGAATTAGAGATGAGCGAACTTACAGTAAATTCGATTCGTCACGAACTTCTCGGCTCGGCAGTTGATGACTTTTCCTGCGTAAATTAGTTCATCTTTCAGGTGTTCTGGTGGGCTGGAAAAGGTGGATACAGTCCTAGGAGACTCTTTCCTAGGAATGTATCCACCTTTTCCAGCCCACCGGAGCACCTGAAGGCTGAACTAGTTTACGCAGGAAAAGTCATCAACTGCCGAGCCGAGAAGTTCATGACGAATCGAATTTACTGTAAGTTCGCTCATTTATAGCCAGAATGTTAAACAGATTTGTAAATTACTTCTATTAAAAAATCTTTACCCTTCCAGTACTTTTAAGCAGCTGTATGCTACAGAGGAAATTTTTTTTCTTTTTGAATTATTTTTTTTTGTCTTGTCCACAGTGCTCTCTGCTGACACCTCTGCCCGTATCAGGAACTGTCCAGAGCAGGAGAAAATCCCCATTGCAAACCTATGCTGCTCTGGACAGTTCCTGACATGGACAGAAGTGTCTGCAGAGAGCACTGTGGTCAAAAAAAGAAATTAAAAAAGAAAAACATTTCCTCTGTAGCATACAGCTGCTAAAAAGTACTGGAAGGGTAAAGATTTTTTAATATAAATAATTTACAAATCTGTTCAACTTTCTGGCATCAGTTGATTAAAAAAAAAAATATTCCACCGGAGTACCCCTTTAAGTGAACATCTGACTAGCTAAACTGTAACAATGCAAAATGGCTGCTAAGTCAACTAATTTATTTCTATTAACCAGTCAATGAAGTACTTTGTTTTACAGAAGGATAGTGATGTTCTTCTTCTCTAACAGTATTGCGTTCTAGGCAAACACTTGAATTTATTTTGTATTTATGGTGCAATAAATCTCTGTTGTGTAGAAATCATGAAAAACAAAACACTTGTAAAGTGTAAATTGTACTGTTGCTTTTTTTTACATTGCTACTAATGTAGCATTTATTTTGCACTAGTATTTATGTACTCACAACATATTTGTATATAGTGTTATACATGAACTGTTTATATTAAACAATGATGTAATAAAATGAACTAGCAGTTGTCAAAGCTAAATAAAACTAATGGAAAGAAATGCTGTATGTGGTTTGTTTAACTGAGATTTCACAAAAATAGGGGTTCCTTGTTCCCCAAGCAAGATAAAGGAGTACTGTGGCCAAAATTATCTCATCCCCTATCCACAGGATAGGACATAAGTAGCTGATCGCAGGGGGTTTGACTGCTGGTGCCCCCAGTGATCTCCTTAACGGGACCCCATCCTGCTCAGTCGGGAGCGCATGTTGTCTACCTCTAGATGGCGCACACTACATTGAAATGAATGGAGCGTGTGCTGTCTAGAGGTAGACATGTGCTCCTGACTGAGGGGGACTGGGTCTGTTCAGGAGATCAGCTACTTGTCCCCTATCCTGTGGATAAGTACATTTTGGCCAAAGTATTCCATTTAAAGGAGTAGTCTGGTGATATATAACTTATCTCCTATCCAAATAAGTTATATTTCACGAGACTACTCCTTTAAGTGGTGGTTGAGCATGCATGCTATGGGACTGCTGAAGTCGGCTAAATACAGTGCTTGGCTGAATGGAAGCTGCAGCTTCACTTGGGGAACAAGGTATTAAACGAGCTTTATTCATCATTCAGTAGTCATTACAAGTCATACAATTAATTACAATCACACAAAGCATGACAGTACAATATACAGCACAAATTCCCTAAGCTATTCACCGTACCACATGCTACACTGACACTCCGCTCCATCACTCGATATCGAAGAAACAAGTCGAACTCCCGTTCTCACCATTAATAGGGGTCCATTGGATGGACCTCCACCAATCAATTGGATACTGGTCAGTAGTTGGTGGGTTGTAGTCATATGAATAACCCCTTAAATGGAAGGGAGGAACCCGTTCCAGACACAGTGGAAAGTGTTTGAAAAATGTATCCCTTAGGGCCCTCTTACACAGGGTGATTATCATCTGAACAGGCTCATATCTCCTCCTATAATAGGGTCAGACATCTGCCGATGAACTAGCAAGGCTGATTGCTAAATTCTGACCTGTCAAAAAAAAAAAAAAAGCATAATAGAGGATGTGGGGCCAATGAATGATGGCAGTGAAGGGCCACAAACAATCCAGCCCTGCCCATACGATTGTCAATCCTCATAATACGCTCTGCAAATGAGTGCAGTTCTGAGAGATTGGTGCTCATTTACTGTGTATGTCCAGCCATCTAAGTGGATCCTTAGGGTGCGTTCACAGGAATTGGAGAGGAATCCTCGCGTAAAAATTCTGCTGCTGAATTTTCTTTTTGCACGGAATATAGGAGGAAAACTTTTTTTTGCAGGACTACAACAACCAATTAGAATTTCCCATTTCATTTTTCTTTTTTCACGCAGAATTTATTATTGACTTCTGCTCGCGTATTCCGCAAGAAGAATGAACATGTTCTGTGTCCTCCCGGAAACGGCGTTCCCCTAGGCTTCACAGCTGCAGGTGTAGTTGCACAGTAAGCGGCGCATGAGCAGTACTATAAGGCCAAAGGAGCAGGAAGGGGGTTTATGAATATTGATGAGCCGGCAAAGATGACGTCAGGGTGCCCGAAGCTCGGATCGGAGCTCCGCCCGTGCCCCAAGGCCCTCATTAGCATATATAGAAAAACGCAATTTGGATCGGCTGGGCGAATTTACACAATGTGAGTACCGTTTTAATCATCATCATCACCCGCACTACAAACCTACAGGTTTAGTGCGGGTGATACTACAGAAAAAAATGCCTGTGCAATCTCCTGCGTCTGATGTTTTTTCTTGTATTTTTGTATTTGAGTTGAAATTGCATTTTTGGCCCCTTTGGCGTTTCTTTCAAAATGTGCTGGGTACCAAAAAAAGGATACAGTAGGGATGGGAAAAATTTAAGGAAATTTTAATTTTTTACAATGAACTTTTAATTAATTTTTAATAAAGTGTGTGTGTGTTTCACTTTTTTTTCTCAATATTTAAAAAACATTTTTTAGGTAGTACTACTACTCCCAGCATGGAACAGACTGTTCCATGATGGGAGTAATACCTGTACTAATAGACATATCGCCCCGGGTGTTACTCTGTACACCCGATGCGATCGTCCATAATATAGCAGAGATGCAGAGCGGCTCTATACAGCGCTCGCATCTTTGCACTATACTCTGGCCAGTGATGTGAATAGAACATCACTCATGCATATTGGCTGCAACCAGTGATGAAAATATGAATGAGTGATGTTCTATTCATATCACTGGCTGGAGTACAGAGCAGAGATGCGAGCGCCGCTCCGCATCTCTGCAATAGATAGGACGATCGAAGCGGATGTCAGTAGTGATACCCACTGTCATCTGTCCTTAACTGCAGCTACTACTACTCCCATCATGGAGCATGCTCTGCTCCATGCTGGGAGCTGTAGTACCTGCATTGATAGACAGATCGCAGCGAGTGTAACTTCTGACACCTGTTGCGATCTGTCTATTAATGCAGGTACTACAGCTCCCAACATGAAGCAGAGTGTGCTCCATGTTGGGAGCAGTAGTACCTGCAATTAAGGAAAGATCAGAGTGGATGTCACTTCTGACACCCACTGTGATCCTCCTGTATAATGTATAGATGCGGCCGGCCGCTCTTCTATGGTCCCCTGCACTGCCGTATATATACACATATTCCTATTTCCCACAGAGAGCTGTGATTGGCTGGAACCATCTGGATCGCTTTTTTGGATCGCTAAAGTCCAAAAGAGAATAAAAAACACCTGAAAAAACGCCAAAGTTAAAACCCACATGGCGTTTTTTCACTCCCATAGACTTCTATGGGAGAAAAATGCCATAGACTCCACATGCTGCATTTTGCAAAACCACCAAGGAGCTGAAAAACGCTAAATAAGAGTGAAAAAACGCCAAAAGGATTCTAAAAAAGCCTGAAAAAACAACTGAAAAACGGCAAGTGGAAAAATAATTTTGCGATTTCTCATTGGAGTATTTTGCTTGGAGTATCATATAGGGCCCTAAGTTTCCTAATAAATTAGTGAATGGTCATCAAATGTAGACCACAAAGTCATGTCTAGGACTAGGCCAGGGCTGGTGCAAGGATTTTTGCCACCCTATGCGAAAGCTAATTTTGCTGCCCCTTGGTCCCGCCTTTTGACATGCCCCACTTTACTACTGGGGTGACACATTGTACCAAACCTCCTCCTCATGTAATTACCATACTACTGGGGTGACACACTGTAACAAACCTCCTCTTCATGTAATTACCATACTACTGTGGTGACACACTGTAACAAACCTCCTCTTCATGTAATTACCATACTACTGGGGTGACACACTGTAACAAACCTCCTCTTCATGTAATTACCATACTACTGGGGTGACACACTGTAACAAACCTCCTCTTCATGTAATCTCCTTACTACTGGGGTGATACACTGTAACAAACCTCCTCATCATGTAATCACCTTATTACTGTGGTGACACACTGTAACAAACCTCCTCATCATGTAATCACCTTATTACTGGGGTGACACACTGTAACAAACCCCCTCCTCATGTAATCTCCTTACTACTGGGGTGACACACTGTAACAAACCTCCTCATCATGTAATCACCTTATTACTGGGGTGACACACTGTAACAAACCTCCTCTTCATGTAATTACCATACTACTGGGGTGACACACTGTAACAAACCTCCTCTTCATGTAATTACCATACTACTGGGGTGACACACTGTAACAAACCTCCTCTTCATGTAATCTCCTTACTACTGGGGTGACACTGTAACAAACCTCCTCCTCATGTAATCACCTTACTACTGGGGTGACACACTGTAACAAACCTCCTCTTCATGTAATCTCCTTACTACTGGGGTGACACACTGTAACAAAACTCCTCCTCATGTAATCTTCTTACTACTGGGGTGACACACTGTGACAAACCTCCTCCTCATGTAATCTCCTTACTACTGGGGTGACACACTGTAATAAACCTCCTCCTCATGTAATGTCCTTACTACTGGGGTGACACACTGTAATAAACCTCCTCCTCATGTAATCTCCTTACTACTGGGGTGATACACTGTAACAAACCTCCTCATCATGTAATCTCCTTACTACTGGTGTGACACACTGTAATAAACCCCCTCCTCATGTAATTACCTTACTACTGGGGTGACACACTGTAACCAACCTCCTCATCATGTAATCTCCTTACTACTGGGGTGACACACTGTAACAAACCAACTCCTCATGTAATTACCTTACTACTGGGGTGACACACTGTAATAAACCCCCTCCTCATGTAATTACCTTACTACTGGGGTGACACACTGTAATAAACCCCCTCCTCATGTAATTACCTTACTACTGGGGTGACACACTGTAACAAACCTCCTCCTCATGTAATCTATGTAATCTTCTTACTACTGGGGTGACACACTGTAATAAACCTCCTCCTCATGTAATTGCCTTACTACTGGGGTGACACACTGTAACAAACCTCCTCTTCATGTAATCACCTTACTACTGGGGTGACACACTGTAACAAACCTCCTCCTCATGTAATCTCCTTACTACTGGGGTGACACACTGTAATACACCTCCTCCTCATGTAATCTCCATACTACTGGGGTGACACACTGTAACAAACCTCCTCCTTATGTAATCTCCTTACTACTGGGGTGACACACTGTAATAAACCTCCTCCTCATGTAATCTCCTGACTACTGGGGTGACACACTGTAATAAACCCCCTCCTCATGTAATTACCTTACTACTGGGGTGACACACTGTAACAAACCTCCTCATCATGTAATCTCCTTACTACTGGGGTGACACACTGTAATAAACCCCCTACTCATGTAATTACCTTACTACTGGGGTGACACACTGTAACAAACCTCCTCTTCATGTAATTACCATACTACTGGGGTGACACACTGTAACAAACCTCCTCTTCATGTAATCTCCTTACTACTGGGGTGACACTGTAACAAACCTCCTCCTCGTGTAATCACCTTACTACTGGGGTGACACACTGTAACAAACCTCCTCTTCATGTAATCTCCTTACTACTGGGGTGACACACTGTAACAAAACTCCTCCTCATGTAATCTTCTTACTACTGGGGTGACACACTGTAACAAACCACCTCATCATGTAATCTCCTTACTACTGGGGTGACACACTGTAATAAACCCCCTACTCATGTAATTACCTTACTACTGGGGTGACACACTGTAACAAACCTCCTCTTCATGTAATTACCATACTACTGGGGTGACACACTGTAACAAACCTCCTCTTCATGTAATCTCCTTACTACTGGGGTGACACTGTAACAAAACTCCTCCTCATGTAATCTTCTTACTACTGGGGTGACACACTGTAACAAACCTCCTCCTCACGTAATCTCCTTACTACTGGGGTGACACACTGTAACAAACCTCCTCATCATGTAATCACCTTACTACTGGGGTGACACACTGTAACAAACCCCCTCCTCATGTAATCTCCTTACTACTGGGGTGACACACTGTAACAAACCTCCTCATCATGTAATCACCTTATTACTGGGGTGACACACTGTAACAAACCTCCTCTTTATGTAATTACCATACTACTGGGGTGACACACTGTAACAAACCTCCTCTTCATGTAATTACCATACTACTGGGGTGACGCACTGTAACAAACCTCCTCTTCATGTAATCTCCTTACTACTGGGGTGACACACTGTAATAAACCCCCTCCTCATGTAATTACCTTACTACTGGGGTGACACACTGTAACAAACCTCCTCATCATGTAATTACCTTACTACTGGGGTGACACACTGTAACAAACCTCCTCTTCATGTAATCTCCTTACTACTGGGGTGATACACTGTAACAAACCTCCTCATCATGTAATCACCTTATTACTGTGGTGACACACTGTAACAAACCTCCTCATCATGTAATCACCTTATTACTGGGGTGACACACTGTAACAAACCCCCTCCTCATGTAATATCCTTACTACTGGGGTGACACACTGTAACAAACCTCCTCATCATGTAATCACCTTATTACTGGGGTGACACACTGTAACAAACCTCCTCTTCATGTAATTACCATACTACTGGGGTGACACACTGTAACAAACCTCCTCTTCATGTAATTACCATACTACTGGGGTGACACACTGTAACAAACCTCCTCTTCATGTAATCTCCTTACTACTGGGGTGACACTGTAACAAACCTCCTCCTCATGTAATCACCTTACTACTGGGGTGACACACTGTAACAAACCTCCTCTTCATGTAATCTCCTTACTACTGGGGTGACACACTGTAACAAAACTCCTCCTCATGTAATCTCCTTACTACTGGGGTGACACACTGTAATAAACCTCCTCCTCATGTAATGTCCTTACTACTGGGGTGACACACTGTAATAAACCTCCTCCTCATGTAATCTCCTTACTACTGGGGTGACACACTGTAACAAAACTCCTCATCATGTAATCTCCTTACTACTGGTGTGACACACTGTAATAAACCCCCTCCTCATGTAATTACCTTACTACTGGGGTGACACACGGTAACAAACCTCCTCATCATGTAATCTCCTTACTACTGGGGTGGCACACTGTAATAAACCCCCTACTCATGTAATTACCTTACTACTGGGGTGACACACTGTAATAAACCCCCTCCTCATGTAATTACCTTACTACTGGGGTGACACACTGTAACCAACCTCCTCATCATGTAATCTCCTTACTACTGGGGTGACACACTGTAACAAACCAACTCCTCATGTAATTACCTTACTACTGGGGTGACACACTGTAATAAACCCCCTCCTCATGTAATTACCTTACTACTGGGGTGACACTCTGTAATAAACCCCCTCCTCATGTAATTACCTTACTACTGGGGTGACACACTGTAACAAACCTCCTCCTCATGTAATCTATGTAATCTTCTTACTACTGGGGTGACACACTGTAATAAACCTCCTCCTCATGTAATTACCTTACTACTGGGGTGACACACTGTAACAAACCTCCTCTTCATGTAATCACCGTACTACTGGGGTGACACACTGTAACAAACCTCCTCCTCATGTAATCTCCTTACTACTGGGGTGACACACTGTAATACACCTCCTCCTCATGTAATCTCCATACTACTGGGGTGACACACTGTAACAAACCTCCTCCTTATGTAATCTCCTTACTACTGGGGTGACACACTGTAATAAACCTCCTCCTCATGTAATCTCCTGACTACTGGGGTGACACACTGTAATAAACCCCCTCCTCATGTAATTACCTTACTACTGGGGTGACACACTGTAACAAACCTCCTCATCATGTAATCTCCTTACTACTGGGGTGACACACTGTAATAAACCCCCTACTCATGTAATTACCTTACTACTGGGGTGACACACTGTAACAAACCTCCTCATCATGTAATCTCCTTACTACTGGGGTGACACACTATAACAAACCTCCTCTTCATGTAATTACCATACTACTGGGGTGACACACTGTAACAAACCTCCTCTTCATGTAATCTCCTTACTACTGGGGTGACACTGTAACAAACCTCCTCCTCGTGTAATCACCTTACTACTGGGGTGACACACTGTAACAAACCTCCTCTTCATGTAATCTCCTTACTACTGGGGTGACACACTGTAACAAAACTCCTCCTCATGTAATCTTCTTACTACTGGGGTGACACACTGTAACAAACCTCCTCCGTATATTTGCCCCCATAAAGAGGGCGCTCTAGGCAGCTGCCTATTTTGCCTATATGGATTAGGCATATACAGGGACTTTAGTCATGACATCAGTCAAGCAGCCCTGGATTGCAGCATCCCAACTAATAAAAGGGAATGTGGTCGTGTTGCGACACAAGTTGCAATGACTGTCCCCAGAAATCCATCCCAATTGGATCACTATTGATTGTTTGGTCAGGGTCACATTCACTTTCACTGGTGTAAGGCAGGTAGCACCACACTGTGACTGGTGTTGAGTCAAATATGTTAAATCAGTGGTCTCCAAACTGTGGACCCCCAAATGTTGCAAAACTACAACTCCCAGCATGCCCGGACAGCCAACGGCTGTCCGGGCATGCTGGTAATTGTAGTTTTGCAACATTTGGAGGTCCTCAGTTAGGAGACCTAGGGACTCAATTAAGCCCCCGTAAATAATAGGGACAAACTTCCCTATCTTATATATATATATATATATATATATATATATATATATATATATATATATATATATAAATTCATCTTATATAGAGACGTATATATCTATGGCTCAGGGCTATGACCGGTAAGTAAAGGGTTATCAGTCCCCCGCACAGACCCTGCCGGCTCCTGGGGACAGCCATTGCCGCCGCCGCACCTCCAGACGTTGGTTTCTGTGTACACTAATGATACCGAGCACAGCTGGCAACGGGGCGAGAGCACAGAGGGCGCCAATGTATGGAGGCAAGAGAACAGGAGCGCGGTGTCCCCGGGGAAGGGAGGCTGAGCGCCCCTAGTGGCCGGACTGAGCGCGCCATCTATCGCGCTTACTGACGACAGTCTGCAGCCATGACGCCTCCGCTGTAACTGACCAACTGTCAGTACTAATGGGCAGTGATAGCGGGGAGGGGGGGTCTGATGAAGACTGATAGTAATAGGGGGCGAGGGGGCTATTACAGTTATACAGTTTACAACTCAGACCCACCCCCCTCTATTACTGTTTAGAACACAAAATTACCCCCCCCCCCCCATTATTACTCCATAACAGTCAACGGCACAGCCCCCCCCCCATTACTAATATACAGTCTACAGCACAGCCCCCCATTACTAATATACAGTCTACAGCACAGCCCCCCCATTATTAATATACAGTCTACAGCACAGCCCCCCCATTACTAATATACAGTCTACAGCACAGCCCCCCCCATTACTAATGTACAGTCTACAGCACAGCCCCCCCCATTACTAATATACAGTCTACAGCACAGCCCCCCATTACTAATATACAGTCTACAGCACAGCCCCCCATTACTAATATGCAGTCTACAGCACAGCCCCCCATTACTAATATACAGTCTACAGCACAGCCCCCCCCATTACTAATATACAGTCTACAGCACAGCCCCCCCCCCATTATTAATATACAGTCTACAGCACAGCCCCCCCCATTACTAATATACAGTCTACAGCACAGTCCCCCCCATTACTAATATACAGTCTACAGCACAGCCCCCCCATTACTAATATACAGTCTACAGCACAGCCCCCCATTACTAATATACAGTCTACAGCACAGCCCCCCCATTACTAATATACAGTCTACAGCACAGCCCCCCCCATTACTAATATACAGTCTACAGTACAGCCCCCCATTACTAATATACAGTCTACAGCACATCCCCCCCCCCCATTACTAATATACAGTCTACAGCACAGCCCCCCATTACTAATATACAGTCTACAGCACAGCCCCCCCATTACTAATATACAGTCTACAGCACAGCCCCCCATTACTAATATACAGTCTACAGCACAGTCCCCCCTATTGCTGATATACAGTCTACAGCACAGTCCCCCCATTACTAAAATACAGTCTACAGCACAGCCCCCCCCCCATTACTAATATAGTCTACAGCACAGCCCCCCCATTACTAATATACAGTCTACAGCACAGTCTCCCCCCCCCCCTATTGCTGATATACAGTCTACAGCACAGTCCCCCCCCCTATTGCTGATATACAGTCTACAGCACAGCCCCCCCATTACTAATATACAGTCTACAGCACAGTCCCCTCTATTACTGATATACAGTCTACAGCACAGCCCCCATTACTAGTATACAGTCTACAGCACAGCCCCCCCATTACTAATATACAGTCTACAGCACAGCCCCCCCATTACTAATATACAGTCTACAGCACAGTCCCCCCCTATTGCTTATATACAGTCTACAGCACAGTCCCCCCTATTGCTGATATACAGTCTACAGCACAGCCCCCCCATTACTAATATACAGTCTACAGCACAGTCCCCCCTATTACTGATATACAGTCTACAGCACAGCCCCCCCATTACTAATATACAGTCTACAGCACAGCCCCCCCATTACTAATATAGTCTACAGCACAGCCCCCCCATTACTAATATACAGTCTACAGCACAGTCCCCCCCTATTGCTGATATACAGTCTACAGCACAGTCCCCCCCCCCTATTGCTGATATACAGTCTACAGCACAGCCCCCCCATTACTAATATACAGTCTACAGCACAGTCCCCCCCTATTACTGATACAGTCTACAGCACAGCCCCCATTACTAGTATACAGTCTACAGCACAGCCCCCCCATTACTAATATACAGTCTACAGCACGGCCCCCCCATTACTAATATACAGTCTACAGCACAGTCCCCCCCTATTGCTTATATACAGTCTACAGCACAGTCCCCCCCTATTGCTGATATACAGTCTACAGCACAGCCCCCCCATTACTAATATACAGTCTACAGCACAGTCCCCCCTATTACTGATATACAGTCTACAGCACAGCCCCCCCATTACTAATATACAGTCTACAGCACAGCCCCCCCCCATTACTAATATACAGTCTACAGCACAGCCCCCCCATTACTAATATACCGTCTACAGCACAGCCCCCCCCATTACTAATATACAGTCTACAGCACAGCCCCCCCATTACTAATATACAGTCTACAGCACAGTCCCCCCTATTACTGATATACAGTCTACAGCACAGCCCCCCCATTACTGATATACAGTCTACAGCACAGCCCCCCCATTACTAATATACCGTCTACAGCACAGCCCTCCCATTACTAATATACAGTCTACAGCACAGCCCCCCCATTACTAATATACAGTCTACAGCACAGTCCCCCCCTATTGCTGATATACAGTTTACAGCACAGCCCCCCCCCCTATTACTGATATACAGTCTACAGTACAGCCCCCCCCCATTACTAATATACCGTCTACAGCACAGCCCCCCCATTACTAATATACAGTCTACAGCACAGCCCCCCCATTACTAATATACAGTGTACAGCACAGTCCCCCCCTATTGCTGATATACAGTTTACAGCACAGCCCCCCTATTACTGATATACAGTCTACAGTACAGCCCCCCCCATTACTAATATACAGTCTACAGCACAGCCCCCCCATTACTAATATACAGTCTACAGCACAGCCCCCCTATTACTAATATACAGTCTACAGCACAGTCCCCCCCATTACCTATATACAGTCTACAGCACAGTCCCCCCTATTGCTGATATACAGTTTACAGCACAGCCCCCCCCCCCCTATTACTGATATACAGTCTACAGTACAGCCCCCCCCCATTACTGACAACAATTTACAACATAGACCCCTCTATTACTGATGTACAGTCTACAACACAGACAACCGATAATAACATTAAAGGAGAAGTATTATGTAAAAAAATCTTATCCTCTATCCAAAGGATAGAGGATAAGTTTTAGATTGTGGGGGTCCGAACACTGGGACCCCCTGCCATCTCCTGTTTGGATCCCCAGCTCTCCTTCACAGCAGCGCGTCAGGACCCCCGCCCAAAGCAGGGGCCGCAAGGCCTCCTCCATATAGCTCTATGGGAGAGCCGAAGATTGGGATAAGGGATACGTTTTTACATTATACTTCTTTAATTCATATCAATAATGTTGTTATTGTTATAAGGTACGGTATTAGAGGTGGACAGGGGACGATACAGTCTACGATCACCAGGACACATGACTAGGGGTGTAACACATTTGGAATAGGGGCCAACTTCAGTAAAGAGTTCAGAACATACAACGCTTGTATAAATTCCACCTACACTGCATATAATGCACAGAGTGATGTCACAGCATATAGATAGTACCCACAGAAATGTTACAGTAGGGATGACTCAATATGCAAACAGTGATGTCACAGTGTAGGGATAATGCACAGAGTGATGTCACAGCATATAGATAGTACCCACAGAAAACTTACAGTGGGGATGACTCAATATGCAAACAGTGATGTCACAGTAGTGGGAAAATGTGCTTAGTATATTAAAGTATAGAACATGGTGAAAGATGTAGTTTTGCAACAGCTGGAGGCACCATGTTTGTAAAACACTGTTCTAAGGATCCAGAGTAAGTGATAATGGGCATGAAGAGAGCTACCATTTGCAGATTTTCATACATTGTTTCTTGCAGGCTTCAGCAGTAATAGGTTCCGTCAGACACCATTACAAGTCAATAAGGATCCATCGGGCACAGTCGATGTTGGGCACCCATCGACAGGTCCAGTAACTATAATTGTGGTGTGAACAGGACCTTACAGAGACCCAAAACCACATGTTGTGTTGTGAGTTGTTGTAAAAGTGTACCTGTCATTAAAAAAATTGACATCAGAAACATGTCAAAAGTTTTGATTGGTTGAGGCCCTCACCAATCAACGTGACATGTGACAGGTACACTTTAAAGGGGTTGTTTTCAACAATATCCCACTGATCTACTGACATCAGTCACTGCAGGAGAACTGTAACAGTGTTTCATGGTACAATTCTAAACACAGTACATGGTTGTGCGGAGTCTACTAGAGTGAAAACTGCCATTCATGGCTCTCTTGATCATAGAGGGTAGTCCTGAGCACTGACATCATATGAGAAACCAGATTCCATATGGCTTCCTTGTCCATGATCACAGAGTACACTCAGCACTGTAGAAACAAGGGATAACCTAAAGCGACTGAACCCTAAAAATCACAGGGCCCACCACTATATGCTATTTAACATTTTAAAGTAAAAACAAAAGGAAAAATAGCCAGCACAACAACCTAATACACAGGTGCCCGCTGCTGTGGCAAATACAAAATGTACAAAAAAGAAAGTTGCAACAGCACTCTAGATAATAAAATGTAGGCTCTCAGCGCACTTTTTGATCAAAATGTGTCCCCCCATCCACCATGCGGAGGTGGCCTCATATCGGATGGGACCCTAACATGATAACTCACCTCTGCTGTGCATATAGCCTCTGACTGTGACATGCTGGATTAGCCATTGACTAAACCACCTCCAGTCTGAGAGGGATGGGGTGCACGGCTAAAGAGGGTGCCACACCCCCCAACTTACAAGGTAAAAACAAAAGGAAAAATAGCCAGCACAACAACCTAGTACACAGGTGCCCGCTGCTGTGGCAAATACAAAATGTACAAAAAAGACAGTTGCAACAGCACTCTTTGTCAAAAAATGGAGGCTCTTAGCGCACTTTTTGATCAAAATGTGTCCCCCCCCATCCACCACACGGAGGTGGCCTCATATCATTTCTTTTTTGTATATTTAACATAATAACATAGTTCATAAGATCAAAAAAAGACCAGAGTCCATCAAGTTCAACCTATATCCCTAATGAGTCCCTACTGAGTTGATCCAGAGGAAGGCAAAAAATTCTCATACTAGAGGTAAAAATTCCTTCCCGACTCCAAATATGTCATCAGAATAAATCCCTGGATCAACGTTCTGTTCCTATAAAGCTATAATCCATAACCAGCAATGTTATTACTCTCCAAAAATGCTTCCAGACCCCTTTTAAATTCTTTTACAGAGCTCACCATGACCACCTACTCCGGGACAGAATTCCACTGTCTCACTGCTCTTACAGTAAAGAACCCCCGTCTGTGCTGGTGCAGAAACCTTCTTTCCTCTAAATGTAGAGGATGCCCCCTTGTTATAGATACAGTCCTGGGTATAAATAGATCATGGTAGAGATCTCTGTACTGTCCCCTGATATATTTATACATAGTTATTAGGTCTCCCCTAAGCCTTCTTTTTTCTAATCTAAATAACCCTAATTCTGATAATCTTTCTGGGTACTGTAGTCCTCCCATTCCCCGTATTACTCTGGTTGCCCGTCTTTGAACCCTCTCCAGCCCCACTATATCTTTCTTGTGCACTGGTGCCCATTACTGTACACAGTATTCTATGTGTGGTCTGACTAGTGATTTGTACAGTGGTAGAATTATTTCCTTGTCGTGGGCATCTATGCCCCTATTGAATCACCCCATGATTTTATTAGCCTTGGCAGCAGCTGCCCGACACTGGTCACTACAGCTAAATTTACTGTTAACTAAGACTCCTAAGTCCTTTTCCACGTCAGTCGTCCCAAGTGTGCTCCCATTTAATACATTATCCCAGCCCGGATTTTTCCTCCCCATGTGCATTACCTTACATTTATCAATGTTGAACCTCATCTGCCACTTCCCAGCCCAAACCTCCAACCTATCCAGATCCATTTGTAACAGTGCGCTGTCCTCTATAGTGTTTACCGCTTTATAGAGATTAGTATCATCTGCAATGATTGCTACTTTACTATTCAACCCCTCTACAAGGTCATTAATGAATATATTAAATAGGAAAGGACCCAAGACGTACCCCTGTGGTACCCCACTAGTAACAGTCACCCAATCAGAATAAGTACCATTAATAACCACCCTCTGTTTCCTATCACTGAGCCAGTTACTGACCCACCTACACACATTCTCCCCCAGCCCCATCCTTCTCATTTTACGCACCAACCTTTTGTGTGGCATCGTATCAAATGCTTTGGAAAAATCCATATATACGACATCCAGCGATTCCCCTGGTCCAGTCTGGAGCTCACCTCCTCATAAAAGCTGATCACATTAGTTTGACAGGACCGATCCCTCATAAAGCCATGCTGATATGGAGTCATACATTTATTTTTATCTAGATACTCCAAAATAGCATCTCTTAGAAAACCCTCAAACAATTTACATACAACAGAGGTTAAACTAACAGGTCTATAATTCCCAGGGTCACCCTTTGACCCCTTTTTAAATATTGGCACCACATTTGCCATGCGCCAGTCCTGGGGAACAGTCCCTGTTACTATAGAGTCCCTGAATATTAAAAATAGGGGTCTGTCTATTACATTACTTAAAGGTGTATTCCGGGCAAAAACATTTTATCCTCTATCCAAAGGATAGGGGATAAGATGTCTGATCCCAGGGGACCCGCTGCTGGGACCCCAATCCCTCCCCCCCCCCCAAGGATCTCCCTGCAGCACCTGCATTCTATGTGGGGACTGCGTCTCTAGTTTCGGAAACCTCCGGGTTTTGGGGACGTGACGTCACGCCACGACCCCTCCATTCATGTCTATAGGAGGGGGCATGACGGCCATCATATATATATATATATATATATATATATATATATATATATATATATCTATATCTATCTATATATATATATATATATATATATATATATATATATATATATATATTTCAAATCTGCACAGGTCACTTGCCAGGTCAATTATCCAGACCGATTTTCGGTGTTTTTTTTCCTGCTACTCTAAATGCTGCAGATTTTCGGTGTTGAACTTACATATGGAAAATTTGCAGCATTTCTGGTACGTGTGATCCTACCCTTAAGTCTTGCTCACACAGAAGGATATTATTGCACACTCGCAACGTGTTTCCCACTGCGAGTTTAAATGGGGACGGGCTCTCTGCAACATATTTTCAGTAGCAAAATATCCGCTGCAGAAATCCGCAACAGACCCCATTGTAGTCAGTGCAGTGCAGTGATTTTCCACAGTCCGCTACCGAAAATCTGGGGAGCCCGTCCCCATTCAAACTCGCAGCGGGAAACACGTTGCGAAATTGCAATAAAATCTGCCCATGTAAAAGAGCCCTTGTGTGTATTTTGATGCATATTTTGCTGCAGATTTTATACACTAGATTTAGCTTTTCTGTGGCATTTTTGCAAAAAAATTAAATAAAAAGTAGAAACTTAGCCTTATGATTTTAAAGGAACTTATAAGGCTTAAGTTATGTTTACATGCGCCAAATTTATCAAAGGTTGCACGCAGTGTAATAAATTTGGTGCACGTGCGCATATGAAGGATTTTTGTTTCTGTGCAAGTTGAAAGATCGTTGGGATTGGTTTGCGACATTTGGAGCGCTTTACCACAAAATTTGTGACATTTGGAGAAAATGATAAATTCACAATCATTGCAAATAGTAAAGGGGGGTATTCATGAAAAGGGAAGGAGGTGCACGACTTTTTACTCCATTAATTCATGTGGTGGGAACTGTGTACCTGCATCAAATGTATTACATGGTGCAGGTCATGTGATAAATCTGGTGCTGATCACATTTCTCTGCGACTTTTTGTGCGACTTTTTAACACGTGCGACAAATGTGTGACTTTTTAATTATGCTGTCCACAGACAGTTTCTAAGGCATGTCAAGACTGGTGTAGAATTGCGCCTAAATAAGCATAGTTGCGCCAAAATATGCGACAAACTGAAAAGTCTCAAATCATAAATTCATGACCACTGCATGATATCGCCAGAAATCACGCCTTCCAATATCACTTTGTAAAAAATATTCTATTTGGTTTGGCACAAAACATTGTCGCAAAAAACAACTGCACCAAAAACTGCACAAAATTACAGCCAAAATAATGGGGTAAAAAAAATACCCCTCAAAATCTATCAAATTTGGCAAAAAACCACAAAACACTTCAGGACATAAAGTCTTGCAAAACCATCAGGCCGGGTCTCCACTGAGTAATTTTTCGCAAAAACGCTGCTATAAACGCCCATTTTGCCGCGATGTTTTTTTTTGCAAAAAAATGCTGCGGCCAGATGTTAGCTGCAAGTCTATAGGAAACTGCAAAACCCCTTATCCACTTTGCGTTTTTGAGTTTGGCATTTTTAAATCCTTTTGGCGTTTTTTAGTGACATTGGGCAAAAACGCTGGATTTCAAAAACCTCTGCTTGCTGAGGGTCGGGCGTTTTTTTTTGCAGAAACGTAGCGTTTTTCCCCCATAGAAGTCTATGGGAGTGAAAAAACGCAAAGAAAAATGCTATGTGGGGTTATAAAATTTTTGGACTTATAAAAATATACATTAGTGTTAGAAAAAATTGTATCTAACGAAATGTATATTTTTTTTATAAAGAAATGTTATTTAATTTTGAAACAGTAAGCAATTTATGTGGGCGGGCAGGGCACTAAAATGTATCCGACAATTATAAAAAATATAGTGTATGTGAGTGTCTTTAACTTTTTTTTATTCATTTTTAGGTAGTACTACTGCTCCCATCATGGAACACACTGTTCCATGATAGGAGTAGTAGTACTTTGACTAACTGTCAGATCGCCCCGGCTGTCACATTTGTCAGCCGCGGCGATCCTCCAGTATACTGTATAGGCTGGCCGCTCTTCTCTGGTCCCCTGTACTGCCGTATATTTACAAATATTCATATTTCCCGCTGAGATGTGATTGGCCAGAGGGTTCTAGCCCATCACAACTGTCGGGGAAATATGAATATTAGGACATATATATGGCAGGGACCTTAGAAGAGCGGCCGGCCGGCTGCATCTATACTTTAAACAGGATGATCGCAGCTGATGTCTAGAGTGACATCAGCTGTGATCATTTCTACTACTACTCCCAACATGGAGCACACTGTACTCCATGATGGGAGCTGTAGTACTTTTACAGATCGCAACAGGTGTCAGTAGTAATAGGCTTCAGCTAGTGACATATCACAGCGGGTCACTCCTGACACCCGCTGCGATCATCCATTCTCCCTGAGATGTGGAGATCTCCTGCGCTCGGCATCTCAGCACTGTACTCTGGCCGGATACTAAATAATTAATATTTCCTGCAGTGAGAGGGGATTGTGATTGGCTGAGGTACTTTTGTGCCTCGGGGAGTGGTGACCCTGAGGTGCCGAAACTCACTGGGAGGATGGACTCACTAAGTTGAAGCACGGGCACCATAATCTCTTCACCTTGTGGCACTCACCTCTTGATTCCCGGCCTTCTGGCTAGGATCAGAGAAATTTTTATAGATCCGGCCGGATGTCCGGGCAGTATATCTGCACACATTCACTTATTTATTTCTTTTTTTGTCTCACTGTGTCACTTTTTGCGTGTTGTGTGTTCACAGGATTTGTCAGGATGCGGTAGCCCTTCTGGGTGTCCCTCCTGGCGGTCTAGGGGAGGTGTGTGTGGCCATTAGGTTCCGCACCTCCCTGCAAACACCCCGGGTACTCCTGCTTTGGCAGGGTACCTACCGTAATCGGCTCTGCGGGCAGATACCTTGGCTGACGCCAAGGGGGATGCCGGGAGCATTTGTGGTCCCCTAGTAGCTTCGGCGAAAAGGGACATCGAACCTGGAACCTCGCAGGTACCTTTTGGTCCGGAGGCGAAGGGTAAGGTTTGTTGGGGGGCCTCTCTCCTATCGGAGAAGGGCTTGCGATAGACCGCATCCTTTGTGCACGTTTTTTTAGTGTAACACGTTTGCACTTTTTCTTGCACTTTGGGTGAATCGAAAGCACGTTCCTCGGCTTTAGATAAAAAAAAAAAAAAAAAAAAAAAAAAAAAGAAACCATTCAGCCAATCACAGTTCACTGCGGGAAATATGAATTATTTAGTGTCTCAGGGAGACTGGATGATCACAGCGGGTGTCAGGAGTGACCCGCTGTGATATGTCCCTAGCTGCAGCCTACTACTACTCCCAACATGGAGCACACTCTGCTCCATGATGGGAGCTGTAGTACCTGCATTAATAGATCGCAACAAGCGTCACCTCTGACACCTGTTGCGATTTGTAAAAGTACTACAGCTCCCATCATGGAGCACAGTGTGCTCCATGTTGGGAGTAGTAGTAGCAATGATCACAGCTGATGTCACTCTAGACATCAGCTGCGATCATCCTGTTTAAAGTATAGATGCAGCCGGCCGGCCGCTCTTCTAAGGTCCCTGCCGTATCTGTACTAATATTCATATTTCCCCGACATTTGTGATTGGCTAGAACCCTCTGGCCAATCACATCTCAGCGGGAAATATGAATATTAGTAACTATACGGCAGTACAGGGGACCAGAGAAGAGCGGCCAGCCTATACAGTATACAGGAGGATCACCGCGGCTGACAAATGTGACAGCCGGGGCGATCTGACAGTTAGTCAAAGTACTACTACTCCTATCATGGAACAGTGTGTTCCATGATGGGAGTAGTAGTACTACCTAAAAAATGTAAAAAATTAAGGTTAAAAAGTAAAAAAAAACACAAATACACTTTATTAAACACATTATTAAAAACATACTTTTTTTTACATTCCTACAGCATCCTTTTTTTTTTTTGGTACCCAACTAAGGGTGCCAAAAAAATGCCAAAGTGCAAAAAAAAGCTATTTCCACATTAAAGGAGTAGTCCAGTGGTGATTCAGTGGTGAGCAACTTATCCCCTATCCTAAGGATAGGGGATAAGTTGCAGATCGCGGGGGGTCCGACCCCTGGGGCCCCCCGCGATCTCCTGTACGGAGCCCCGACAGCCCGCTGGAAGGGGGCGTGTCGACCTCCGCACGAGGCAGCGGCCGACACGCCCCTTCAATACAACTCTATGGCAGAGCCGAAGCGCTGCCTTCGGCAATCTCCGGCTCTGCCATAGAGATGTATTGAGGGGGCGTGTCGGCCGCCGCCTCCTGCGGGGGTCGACACCCGCTATCTCGGCGGAGAGCCGGGGCCCCGTACAGAGAGATCGCAGGGGGCCCCAGCGGTCGGACCCCCCGCGATCTCAAACTTATCCCCTATCCTTAGGATAGGGGATAAGTTTTTCACCACTGGACTACCCCTTTAAGCCTAAAACGCAAGAAAAAACGCCAGAAAAAAAGCCAAGAACGCAGGGCAGTTTTTCTGGAGTTTTTGCTGGCGTTTTTTTTTTTGGACAAAAAAAAAACACTGCAAAAAACTCAGTGGAGACCCAGCCTCACTGTGCCAAATCTCCTTTTTTTTTTAAATGCTTGATAAATCCCACCCAATGTGTATTTAATATATATATATATATATATATATATATATATATATATATATATATATGCAAACAAACAAAACTGGTTTGTGTTGTTAGCCCAAAAAAAAAAAAGATGTGAAAACTCCACAAAGTGTGTTGTTTGTTATTCATAATGTTTTCAAAACAAGATAATTTATTAATTAATTTATTTATTTTTCTTCTCACCGTACAATCACTGTCAAAAATTACATTGTATAAAATACGTCCCTTATAGACTGCAAGCTCTCCAGCAGGACCCTCAATCCTTTTCTTTTAATAATTGGTGTTGTATTATTGTTATGTCCTTATTTGTACCCTCAAAATTGTAAGGGTGCGTTCACACGGAGTAAATCAAGAGTAATTCACGCCGAAAAATTTACGGGCGGAAAAAAATAATTTTATTTTTGCGCAAAATTTGCGGGAAATTCGTAAAAATCGGGGAGAAAGAGGTGAGGGGTTTTTCAGCCATTTCCGCATGAATTCTGCGCGAATTCCGCGCAGATTTATGCGCTAAAATGATGTCCGGCGGAATTTTTTTTTAACCACTGACTTCTATTGATTTCTACTAGCGGATTCCACTTGAAGAATGAACATGCTCTTTCTTCAAGCGTAACGGAATTCAGCGTTGGAATTCTGCTAGAAGAATTTCCGATGTGTGAACAGGACAGCAGAAATAACATTAAGTCAATGGGCAGAGGAGATGTGCATTAATTTGGAGCGGAGAATTCAAGAGGAATTACTCGAGTAAATTCCTCTTGAATTACTCCATGTGAACGCACCCTTAAGTTCTGTGGAACTTGTTGGTCCCTTTTAGTAAAATATTTATTATTATTATTATTATTACTATTTATGATCATTATTAATTATTTTTATTGTTAGGATTATGTGGTATAATCATTATTACCATTATTTATTTTATTGTTATTATTTATTTTATTTGATTGTTATTCTGTAGTATTATTATTATAGCTATTATTATTTTGTTGTTGTTATTATGTAGTATTATTATTATAGCTATTATTATATTGTTGTTGTTATTATGTAGTATTATTATTCTTTTTATTTGTATCATTATGCATTATTATTAGCATTACTATTGTTTAATATTATTACTGTCATTATTTTTATTATTTAAAATTTTTATTATTCTGATTGTAGACCTAGTGTGCTAGTCACGTTCCATACCGGTGGCCTCCAAACTGTAGACATCCAGCTGTTGCAAAACTACAACTCCCAACATGCCCGGACAGCCAACAGTTGTCCGAGCATGCTTGGAGTTGTAGTTTTGCAACATCTTAAGGTCCACAATTTGGAGATGCTGGGAGCTGTAGTTTTCCCACATCTAAAGGTTCACAATGGCCCTTATTTACTAAGAGTGTTGTGTAGGTTTCTTTGTGGGTTTTAATTCCCTGCAATTTTTTTCCCACGGTATTTACTAAGGTTTCCCTACATTTTCCACTTTTCCCTACTTTTTTTTTTTTTTTTTTTTTTTTGTTACACATGCTCTGATCTGTCTTGTTTACCTCAGCTCAAATCCACCACATTTTCTGTGGAAACCTTAGTAAATATGTAGGGTTTTGTGAAAATGTCGGGAACATGCCCCTTTTCACTGTGGCCGCGCCCCTTTTTCAGGTTTTCTCACAAAAGTCGGGTTTTATCAATTCTAGCACAAATTCTGTCGCAGACAGAATTTCTCGCAAGACTCTTGCGCACAATCCGACAAAACATCTTGGGTTTGCAATAGTAAATCAGGGCCAATATGGAGATGCTGGGAGTTGTTGTTTTGCCACATCTAAAGGTTCACAATATGGAGATGCTGGGAGTTGTTGTTTTGCCACATCTAAAGGTTCACAATATGGAGATGCTGGGAGTTGTTTTGCCACATCTAAAGGTTCACAATATGGAGATGCTGGGAGTTGTTGTTTTGCCACATCTAAAGGTTCACAATATGGAGATGTTGGGAGCTGTAGTTTTGTCACATCTAAAGGTTCACAATATGGAGATGCTGGGAGTTGTAGTTTTGTCACATCTAAAGGTTCACAATATGGAGATGTTGGGAGCTGTAGTTTTGTCACATCTAAAGGTTCACAATATGGAGATGCTGGGAGTTGTTGTTTTGCCAAATCTAAAGGTTCACAATATGGAGATGCTGGGAGTTGTTGTTTTGCCACATCTAAAGGTTCACAATATGGAGATGCTGGGAGTTGTTGTTTTGCCACATCTAAAGGTTCACTATATGGAGATGCTGGGAGTTGTTGTTTTGCCACATCTGAAGGTTCACAATATGGAGATGCTGGGAGCTGTAGTTTTGCCACATCTAAAGGTTCACAATATGGAGATGCTGGGAGCTGTAGTTTTGCCACATCTAAAGGTTCACAATATGGAGATGCTGGGAGTTGTTGTTTTGCCACATCTAAAGGTTCACAATATGGAGATGCTGGGAGTTGTTGTTTTGCCACATCTGAAGGTTCACAATATGGAAATGCTGGGAGCTGTAGTTTTGTCACATCTAAAGGTTCACAATATGGAGATGCTGGGAGTTGTTGTTTTGCCACATCTGAAGATGCACAATTTGGAGATGCTGGGAGTTGTTGTTTTGCCACATCTGAAGGTTCACAATATGGAGATGCTGGGAGTTGTTGTTTTGCCACATATGAAGGTTCACAATATGGAAATGCTGGGAGTTGTTGTTTTGCCACATATGAAGGTTCACAATTTGGAGATGCTGGGAGTTGTTGTTTTGCCACATCTAAAGGTTCACAATATGGAAATGCTGGGAGTTGTTTTGCCACATCTGAAGGTTCACAATTTGCTGATGCTGGGGGTTGCAGTTTTGCTACATCTGGAGGTTCCCAATTTGGAAATGCTGGGAGTTGTAGTTTTGCTACATCTGAAGGTGCACACTTTGGAGATGCTGGGGGTTGTAGTCTTGGAACATCTGGAGGTGCACACTTTGGAGACCACAGTTCTGTACATCACAGGGGAAGCCTCTTATATGGGCTCTCATCTATGTTGTATTCAGGAGCCTAACAGAAAGTGTCCCCCACAGGCAGAGGTGAGGTCCCATTTGGCGCTCAGTCTCCCTCTGCAGCTGACAGCCATAGTAACCCCACGTCTGGCTCTGCAGGGCTCTGCTATTGTGGCTGCTGCACAGTCCTCAGTGCCGGGGGCAGGAGCCGGTGTCACCTCTCTAATCCCTCTAATTACATGTCACCAGCCCCTGCGCCTTTTTTGCACCCTATTGTCCCAGGTGATTACGTCCACTCCCCACTTTCACTGGTGTAACTGCTGCCTGCAGCCCGGGCACTGGCGGGCTCCGGAGTGCTGCTGCCTGCTGCTAGGGACGCCTCACCCTGGTAACCAGAGGGGCCCCTGATCCTGTGATTGGGCGCAGACATCATACTACAGTTATAAAGATTTGCTCGAAGTCACTTATGATCTCCCATCTGAACATTAGAGCTGTCACCAATCTCCCTAACCTGGGACCATGCAGAACAGGAGGAAAGCCTTCGATAAGCTGTGTCCAAACAGGATAGCTGCTATATCTAACAGGGGCACTAGGAAGCCAGAGAGGAAGGTAGGAGACTCTGTATAGTGGATGTATGGCCATTCATGTGATCCCAGCTAATGCATATGTCTCTATAATAAGCAGGTGTCAAGGAGGATATTTGGGGACCCCCCTGGCCCTGTGACTATCTATGTGGACCAGTCTCCAAACACTGTAGATGCAGGTATGTATAAAATAAATAAATAAATAATAATAATAATTATATATATATATATATATATATATATATATATATATATATAAAATCAAAATATATGTATATTAAAATATATATATATATATATTTGTGTATGTGTATATATATATATATACATACACACACACACTTATATACTATACATATATATTTATATATATATATATATATATATATATACACACACACACACTTATTAATATATATATATACACACACTTATATACTATACATATATATTTGTTAATATATATACAGTATATATATATATATATATATATATATATATATATATATACACACACATTTATATACAATACATACACACACATATATATATATATATATATATATATATATATATATATATCTCAAGGCTGATAGAAATGCACTTGCTGCTGCTGTGTGTCTGAACTTGACATGTAAGGACTGACCTGTTCTTGTGTTCTGTTCTTGTGTTCTGTTCTTGCCCTGCAGCGCTGTCTGCTATTGACTGGCAGGATTTAGCCGACTGTAACAGTGTCATACAGCAGGACGCCGATAGGGGCAGTGTAACGCAGCAGGTAAGGCACCATATACTTCAAAGCTTCCTCCACTATTGATGTCTTTTTTACATGACTGTAGGCACAGCAGAGGGGCACATGGAAAGCTAATTGAAGTGACAATACACACTTAGTGTCAAAGCAAATAATGGAGCCGTTGATACCTTGTAAAAGAGCTTAACAGTATTTATATGGACTTAGATGAACAGCATCTGATGGCAGTGATAATCACTATGGGTGATCTGGGATCCCTCAGTGTTGAATTGCTTTGGATCTGATCACTGTCACTGTCACTCTACAGCAGTGTTTTCCAACCAGTGTGCCTCCAGCTGTTGCAAAATTACAACTCCCATCATGCCCGGACAGCCTTTGGCTGTCCGGGTATGCTGGGAGTTGTAGTTTTGCAACAACTGTAGACACATAGTTTGGAAAACACTGCTCTACTGCAGTTTTCCCAATCAGTGTGCCTCCAGCTGTTGCAAAACTACATCTCCGAGCATGCCAGGACATGTTTTTAGTGTGTAAGGGTTTCACGTGCAATTTGGGATTTAAAGGTAAGAATAGGATGGTCCACGGTTAAAGTGGCCGATAGATTTAGAATCAGGTATAAAGTCCAAAGCCGGATTTCTGTGCAGCCTGTGTTTTTCTGTTGTGGAAACTGATGTTACTACAGAAACTAATGCAAGTTACACACTGGTCAAATGGATGTAACGTCTCCATGCACAGCCAAATGCTATAATAGGTACCGCAAACACTGCAAATCCATGTACACACAGCTAACCACTGACATACTGGATGGGAGATTATTAAAGTATATAAAAAGTCATTTCAAGATCTATATCATATCTATCTATTATCTATCTATCTATCATGTATCTATCTAGCTTTATCTATCTATCTATCTATCTAGCTTTATATGTCTATCCATCTTAAATCTATCTATCTCATATCTATCTATCTATCTATCTCATATCTATCTATCTATCTATCTATCTATCTATCTCATATCTATCTATCGCATTATCTATCTATCTCATATCTATCTATCTATCTCTCTATCTCATATCTATCTATCTCATTATCTATCTAACTCATATCTATCTATCTATCTATCTATCTATCTCATATCTATCTATCTCATATCTATCTATCTATCTATCTCATATCTATCTATCTCATATCTATCTATCTATCTATCTATCTCATATTTATCTATCTATCTATCTCATATCTATCTATCTCCTATCTATCTATCTATCTATCTCATATCTATCTATTATCTATCTATATATCTATCTCATATCTATCTATCTCCTATCTATCTATCTCATATCTATCTATCTATCTCATATCTATCTATTATCTATCTATCTATCTCATATCTATCTATCTCATATCTATCTATCTATCTATCTATCTATCTATATATATATATATATATATATATATATCTATCTCATATCTATCTATTATCTATCTATCTATCTATCTATCTATCTCATATCTATCTATCTATCATCTATCTATCTATCTATCTATCTCATATCTATCTATATATCTATCTATCTATATCATATCTATCTATTATCTATCTATCTCATATCTATCTATCTATCTATCTATATCATATCTATCTATTATCTATCTATCTCATATCTATCTATCTATCTATCTATCTCATATCTATCTATCTATCTATCTATCTATCTATCTAACTATCTATCTATCTATCTATCTATCTCATATCTATCTATCTATCTCATATCTATCTATCTATCTATCTATCTCTCTCATATCTGTGTATCTCATATCTATCATCTATCTATCTCATATCTATCTATCTATCTATCTATCTCATATCTATCTATCTATCTATCTATCTATCTCATATCTATCTATCTATCTATCTATCTATCTATCTATCTATCTATCTATCTATCTATCTATCTCTCTCTCTCTCTCATATCTGTGTATCTCATATCTATCTATCTATTATCATTGATCTGTTTATCTATCTATGTACCTCATCTCTATCTGTCTGTCTCATCTATGAATCTATCTTACTATTTGACCTATTACTATGTTGGTGCTTGGCCTATAAAATGACCGTTTGGATGTGGTTTTTCACATTTCTTTTCATTATTTGCTGTTCTCTCCCAGTGTATTATTACTATGAGTGGCACCTACCTAGAAGTGACACACATATTGTGCTCTATATATAGACATTGGCAGCTTCACCACTTTCATAATGGCTGGCACTTGTAGTGTATTTGGAGGAGGATTATTACCAGAATTCAGTTGTTTGTGTTTCTGCCAAGAGCATACACAATGCGCAGACCGGGGACCCCGTGGCACGGTGACAAAAACAGCCTTTCTATATTACAGGATGATCCCTATTAGTAATACCTTGATGCCAGGCTTCAGGGAGATTGTGCTGGATGCCAACAGTTCACAGGGGATGTCACTGTGCTCATACCCTGTAAGGAGATGGGGAGGGGATCCAGTGAATGGGATCTCCCTGATGTAGAGATCTGGTGATCACAGGGGCACATTCAGTACTATGACCCCCTCTGAGCTCTAAAATGCATTTCCCATAGTAATGTCCCTTTACCTATTCTTACTTTCTGTGTCACTTCATAAAAATGGATTTTAATTTCTGAATTCTAGAATGCAGATTATTCTTCAGCAGAAAATCAGTTCAAGGGGTTCAGGGGGCAACATTTGCATGGAGTTTGTATGTTTTCCCACACTCCAAAAACATATTAAAGGGGTACTCCGCTGAAATTTTTTTTTTAAAGGGGGACTCCGGTGGGAAACTTTTTTTTTTTTTTTTCAAATCAACTGATGCCAGAAAGTTAAACAGATTTGTAAATTACTTCTATTAAAAAAATCTTAATCCTTCCAGTACTTATCAGCTGCTGTATACTGCAGAGGAAAGTCTTTTCTTTTTGGATTTCTTTTCTGTGTGACCACACTGCTCTCTGCTGACACCTCTGTCCATGTCGGGAACTGTCCTGAGCAGGAGAGCTTTGCAACATTTTCATGGAGTTTGTATGTTTTCCCACACTCCAAAAACATATTAAAGGGGTACTCCGCTGATTTTTTTTTTTTTTTTAAAGGGGTACTCCGGTGGAAAACTTCTTTTTATTTTTTTTTTAAATCAACTGAGGTCAGAAAGTTAAACAGATTTGTAAATTACTTCTATTAAAAAATCTTATTCCTTCCAGTACTTATCAGCTGCTGTATACTGCAGAGGAAAGTCTTTTATTTTTGGATTTCTTTTCTGTGTGACCACACTGCTCTCTGCTGACACCTCTGTCCATGTCAGGAACTGTCCAGAGCAGGAGAGGTTTGCTATGGGGATTTACTCCTGCTCTGGACAGTTCCTGATATGGACAGAGGTGTCAGCAGAGAGCACTGTGGTCAGACAGCAAATTCAAAAAGAAAAGAACTTCTTCTGTAGCATACAGCAACTGATAAGTTCTGGAAGGATTAAGATTTTTAAATAGAAGTCATTTACAAATCTGTTATATCTTTCTTGCACCAGTTGATATGAAAAAAAGAAATAAATAATAATTAATAAATTTTTTCCACCGGAGTACCCCTCATTAAAAAAAAAAAATGTTTTCCAGCGCAGTACCCCTTTAATTTAGAATCTAGATTAAGTGTTTCCTTCCTAACCAGTGTGCCTCCAGCTGTTGCAAAACCACAACTCCCATCATGCCCGGACAGCCTTCGGCTGTCCGGGCATGATGGGAGTTGTGGTTTTGCAACAGCTGGAGGCACACTGGTTGGGAATCACTGATCTAGATACTACTATGTTTAATCTAGATATTTTTTTAACTATTAGTCCCAGCATGCTGAGACAACATTTCACACCACATGTTGCAGACCTCTAATATACACTTACAAATGTAGTTTTGCAGGTGCCATAGAACTGCATGTCCCAGCAGACAGTATTATGCACTATTCCTATTGAGGGCGATTGGTACTGTCTGCCCATAGGTGTGTAGTGTACACAGGTAATCCAGTAACCTGCAGTGAATAGACTTTAATCCGCTGTTACTCTCCGTATGAGGTGCATTGTAGTGAATGTGGTCAGTGCAGCACTTGGGAGTCGCCCAGGTTTTGCATTGTATGGATGCTAAGCCTCCCCAGGCAGTTTATTTGCCCGGTGCCCTGAGGTGAGGCTCTGCACACTGAAGCAAGCAGCCTGGGTTAATCTGTCACTGAAGAGCTTGGAGGAATGTTGATGGGTGAGGGGTAGAGATTGGACGACCATCGGCCAATCAGGAGCCACCGTAAGGTGTAAAGGGACAGCGTAGACTGACAGGATCAGGATAGGTGACTTGTCCTACCTCCTGTGCACCTGCTCCTGGCATCAGTGAACGTTACACTACAGTCTGCTCCATCTACCCCCCCCTCCCCTCCACTTTTTTTTGGGAATCGGCCACAATCACAATGTTGGATATGGCAGTACACACTGGTCACGTTCATTTTTCAACCTATGGCTATGAATACCAGGTTTGTGGCTTCGCTTCGTCCTGCAGGGACACCTGTTTTTCCCCTCTACATCTACGGCGCCGGGGGTGCTGACCCATGTTTTCCCTTTATGTGTTGCAGGGACCTTGCTTGCAGAGTGAGCCGGAGTTTGATCTGCAGGAATTCAGGGATGCCGTGGACAGCTTTATTGACGGTAAGTGATTGTATTGGATTATTCTCATATTATAGTATTTATATGCACTCAACCTGGACTTGCAGGTCCGCACTAGTTGAACTTATGTCTACCTGCTCATATTTGGCAACAATAGTGCATAGTGCCTCAATGCTACCACTGGCACCCTAAAGCACCCAGGTTCTGGTATTGAGCTGGACCAAGAATATATCTGAATTATTTGTGCTGCCTTTTTGTATTTGTTTCCTGGTACATGTGTTTTAGTACCACCAGCACTAATGTGAGTTCTCTGTCGCTACATGGAATATATCGTCTCCAATAAGTAAAGTTTTTAGACAGTAATCAGTTATGTAAAAAGTAGCACTTTTTATTTTACTATATTTTTACTTTAGACTCAGTTTTTTTTTGTACACTTACTTTTATTATAGAAAAAAAAATGTTCTCATGTTGTGGATTTGCTCAGTTTAGTTTCAGATTTGCTGCAGATTTGCTTCAGTTTTAGTTGCGGATTTACTGGTGTTTTGCTGCAGATTTGCTTCAGTTTTAGTGTTTGAGTTGCAGAATTACTGGTGGTTTGTTGCACGTCTTAACCAACTCTGCAGAAAATTTACAGTATGGGTGTAAACATACCCTTATATTTTTTTCTACTTGTTCTAAATGTTCATACACTTGTGAAATCTTTAATGCTTATTGTATAAGAGGCAGACTAAGGTTAGGTTTCCACTAGTTTATTTTTATTTTTTTTAGCAAAAACGCTAATAAAAATGCCCATTCTGCATGGCGTTTTTTTTTTTTGTGAAAAAATGCTGCGGACAGATGTTAGCCACTTGGCGTTTTTCAGTTTGAGTTTTCCTTAATCCTTTTGTCGTTTGTCGTTTTTAAGCTATTTTTTGGCTCCTTGGCAGTTTTTCAAAAACGACCTCTTGTTGAGACTGGCATTTTTTAAAGGAAAATCTTGGCGTTTTCCTCCCATAGAAGTCTATGGGAGTGAAAAAATGCCAAGAAAAACATCATGTGGGTTATAACTTTGGCGTTTCTTGAGGTATAAGAAGAAAAAAAAAAAAGTGGAAACCTAGCTTAAGTGCTAGGGTTTTGAGACAGTGCTTGGGAGTTTAAAAAGTGGAGGTGCCCATAGACCCCCATGCATCTTTTGAAGCCTTTAACATTTGCATGGAGTTTGTATGTTCTCCCACACTCCAAAGGCATTAATATACAATCTAGATTAATGTTTCCCAACCAGTGTGCCTACAGCTGTTGCAAAACTACAGTGACACTAGACATGGAATTGTGCTGCATTTAAATATCATGTTTGTTCTATTGATCAATCTATTGTGTTTTATAATGTTTTTTTGGCTCAGTGGTAGCACTGGGGTATTGGGTTTAAGGGGCAACATTTGCATGGAGTTTGTATGTTCTCCCACGTTCCAAAAAGATATTAATTTAGAACCTAGATTTGTGTTTTCCAACCAGTGTGCCTCCAGCTGTTGCAAAACCACAACTCCCATCATGCCCGGACAGCCGAAGGCTGGGAATTGTGGTTTTGCAGCAGCTGGAGGCACACTGGTTGGAAAACACCGATCTAGATACTACTATGCTGTTTTATCTGGATATTTTTAACTAATGTCCGACTCTTTTTTTTTCAGACCAGACAGCTCACATGCAAACAGGAATGGGTGCTGCAAACTTCCTTCTCTTACCCCCTGATGGGCCAGCATTCGAGCCATGCATGGTCCCCCATATTCATGCACCCCAACTTACGCCCATCAACGTGCAGCCGATTCCTAGCACAGAGCAATTTTGGAGGGATATGGCAGATCAGAACCAAAAGGCGCTGGGAGATGCCTTGGTGCAGAACAATCAGGTATGTGTGGCGGTATGGTTCATGCCCATTGTCACAATAAGAATAAAGGAATCTGATCCTTGTATAAGGATTTCGCTTATTATCGTATTTTTTTTCTTCCCCTTTCAGCTGCATGTGAGCCTGAATGAAAAGCAGGAGGAGATCGCCTGCCTGAAAGAGAAAAACGTTCAGCTCAAAGAACTCGCGAACCAGGCAAAGCATTTGGCGTCTGTGCTTGATGTAAGTGGAGGCTGTAATATTATGATTTGCCAACAGGGGGAGCTTGAGTGCAGTATTGTGTTAACCCTTAAGTGACCACGCAACTTTTTTTTCTGCTGTTGTTACATTGCCAAATTGCAGGCAGTATATATATATATATATATATATATATATATATATATATATATATATATATATATATATATATATATATATATATATATATATATTTTTATTTTTACTTTATTTTTGATAAGTTGTATTTTATTATTTTTTTTAAGTTGACTTTTCTTACCTATTTCTAAGTCTATTAGTACAATAAGAGCGCTATTAAAAAAAAAAAAAAAAGAAAAAAATATATATAGGAATATGCAAAGCAGCTCATTACATCACCTTTTAAGGTAATGTTCCCTGGTATCAGCTTAGCTCCTGTTAACCCCTTAAGGACTCAGCCCATTTGGACCTTAAGGACTAAGAGAATTTTATTTTTACGTTTTCGTTTTTTCCTCCTCCCCTTCAAAAAATCATAACTCTTTTATATTTTCATCCACAGACTAGTATGAGGGCTTGTTTTTTGCGCGACCAGTTGTCCGTTGTAATGCCATCACTCACTTTACCATAAAATGTATGGTGCAACCAAAAAAATACTATTTGTGGGGGGAAATGAAAAAGAAAACCGCAATTTTGCAAATTTTGGAAGGTTTTGCTTTCACGCCGTACAATTTACGGTAAAAATGACATCTGTTTTTTATTCTCTGGGTCAATACGATTAAAATGATACCCATGATTATACACTTTTCTATTACTGTTGCACTTAAAAAAAAATCGCAAACTTTTTAACCAAATCAATACGTTTAAAATCCCCCTATTTTGAAGACCTATGACTTTTTCAATTTTCCGTATAAGCGGTGGTATGAGGGCTAATTTTTTGCGCCGTGATCTGTACTTTTTATTAATACCATATTTGTTTATACAAAACTTTTATTACATTTTTTATTAATTTTTTTGGGAATAAAATGTTATAAAAAAGCAGCTATTTTGGTCTTTTTTTTTTTTAACGTTCACGCCGTTCACCGTACGGTATTATTTACATTTTATTTTAATAGTACGGATATTTACGCACGTGGGGATACCAAATATGTATATAAAATAATTTTTTTACACTTTTTGGGGGTAAAATAGGGAAAATGGGACAATTTACGTTTTTATTGGGGGAGGGTTTTTTCAAATTTTTTTTTACTTTTTTTTACTTTTATTTTTACACTCTTATAGTCCCCATAGGGGACTATTTATAGCAACCATTCGATTGCTAATGCTGTTCAGTGCTATGTATAGGACACATCACTGATCAGCATTATCGGTCATCTTCTGCTCTGGTCTGCAGGAAGGCAGATCAGAGCAGAAGACTCCCGGAAGGCTGTGGAGGCAGGTGAGGAGACCTCCGTCTGCCGTGCAGGATGATCGGATCATCTTGTTAAGTGACTGCAATGCTGCAGATGCCGTGATCTGTATTGATCACGGCATCTGAGGGGTTAATGGCGGACATCCGTGGGATCGCGGGTGTCCGCCATTACCAGCTGGTCCCTGGCTGGGATCCACAGCCGGGACCTGCCGCACATGAGGCCGGCATCGCTCCGATGCCCGCAGTTATGCTCAGGACGTAAATGTATGTCCTGGTGCGTTAAGTACCACATCACCAGGACATACATTTAAGTCCTGCATAGTTAAGGGGTTAAGGAATATAAAAAGCTGATCGTGATTTTATGCCAAGCCAGACTAGTCCCCAAAAGGGAAGTTTCTACCCATCTGCAGACAGCTGTTTCGTGGATTTTGCCACTCGTCAGTACAGGGCAGGGTGATCTGGCTTGGCTGGGGTAAGAGGCCTGAGAGCAGGCAAAAACCACGAAACAGCTGTCTGCAGATGGGTAGAAACTTCCCTTTTGGGGAGTAGTCTGGCTTGGCATAAAATCCCGATCAGCTTTTTATATTCCTTAACAGGAGCTAAGCTGATACCAGGGAACATTACCTGAAAAGGTGATGTAATGAGCTGCTTTGCATATTCCCTTACCCAGAATGCCCAGAATATATATATATTTATTATAATATAATTTTTTTTTTTAAACTATTTTTACACCGTCAGAACACTTAAAAAAATCGCTTCTCGGCCTTTTGGCTAAGATCAAGTGTAGTACCTTTCCTGTTAGTTTTCCTATTAGTTGGCAGGATGGGTGTACCAGGGATGGCTGTATAGCACAGCAGTCATCCCCGATGAGACCTGTTCCCTGCTGGATCTGGCCTTATGGTCCGGGTAGAGTGAAGGCCGAGGTGCACAAGCGCCCTGGGAGTGGTGACCCCCAGGGTGCCGGAATTCACTTGGGATTGGCAACCCCATTTGAATGAAAGCACATAGCACGCACTTTTTCTCTCACTCTTTTGGGCACTCACCCTTAGTATCCCGGCCTTCCGGCAAGGATCCGGGAATTTTTATAGATCCGGTCGGATGTCCGGGCAGTATTACACACTGCGCACATCCACTTATTTCTTTTCTTTTTTGTCACTGTGTCCACTTTTTGTGTTCGTTTGTCCACTAGGATTTGGTAGGGTGCAGTAGCCCTTCTGGGTGTCCCTCCTGCCGGTCTAGGGGAGGTGTGTGGCCATTAGGTTCCTCACCTCCCTGCTATACCCCGTGGCATCCTGTTTCGGCAGGATGCCAAACCGGTTTTACTGGTTCCTTGGTGACAACCTGGTTAACGCCTAGTTGTCTGCCGGGAACACTTTCGGTCCCTGAGTAGCTTCGGCGAAAAGGGACATCGTACCTGGAACCTTGCAGGTGCCTTTTGTCCCGGAGGCGAAGGGTTTGGTTTGTTGGGGGGCCTCTCTCCTTTCGGAGAAGGGCTTGCGATAGACCGCATCCTCGTGCACGTTTTTTTTTGTGTGAACACTTGCACTTGGGTGATTTGAGAGCACGTACCTCGGCTTTCAATTAAAAAAAAAATAATTTAAAAAAACCCTTAAAAAAAATGATTTTGCATTGCCGCGTTCCAAGACGCATGCAATTTTTAGTTTTCCATCCATGGAACTGGTTGAGCGCTTATTTTTTGAAGGATTACAAGTAGTTTGTAGTTTTCATTGCTAGCCTTTGGATTGCTTTTTATTCTGCCTCTTGGGAAGTGGAATCAGCAAAAAAAAAAAAAAAAGTTATTCAATTTTTTTTTTACTTATTTTTTTTTAGACAGTATTCACGATGTGGAATTTTATTTATTTATTTTAATGAGTCTTATATATATATTTTTTTTAGACAGTAATTCACCTTGTGGGATAAGTCACATAATAACATAATATATTATAATATAATATTTTATAATTCAGGTCAATCAACATGCATGTAGTTTAAAAAAAAAAAAAAACACATTTGCAAAGTGAACATCTTTTAGGATTTATTTGCTTGTAACTTCTTTTATTTTACAAAATACTTTCTTGAACTATTTTTTTTCTACTTTTTTAAATTCCAATAGTGTACTTTTAACAGGTGACCCTCTGTTTCTCTAATACATTGGAAAAGTGTTACATTGTCCCCTGTCTTGCGATATCAACCCATTGGTGCACTCCATGATGACATCTCTTTCCCTTAGAACACTATAGACTGCAGAATCTAAGAGGTTAAACAGCCAGGATTGGGTATTCCTGTAATGAAAAGACACCCAAGCACCTCAACACCCACACTTGCAGGATTTAGGCTGCGTTCACATATTTTGCATCATATTTTTTATCCAAAATAAGAAATGGAGTCGACACAGAGAAAAACTCTAATGGAAAGATTTGTACCTTTTTTTTTTTGTGTGTTGATTCCACTCCTGTTTTTTGTTAAAAATACTGAGCAAAATATACTATGTGTGAGCCCAGCCTTATTATGCTGTGTTCTAAAAATGCATATACAGTAGAATAAGGCCACTAAAAAACACTTAGTTGTTGAAATTACCATAAACCTAAATTGTGCAAAGCTTCTTCCTGCTAATATCTTTTCTATATATGAATGCCACCTTCTCTGGAGGGCCTCAGAACTGGAGACACTTGACCTCTGATATACAGCAAACCTCTTGTAGCCAAAATGGCCGATATCACCTGAACAAAAAAAATGTAGATAACATAGGCATTGTGGTTCTTGTTTCTTTAAACTAAAATATTTGTTCTTTTCTACACAGGAGCTGATGAGCCAGCGGTCCGCGGATAATCCCAGCCTTTCTTCTGAAGGCTTACTGAGCCGGCCTCCGGTAAAAAGAAGTTTAGAGGAGTTCTATCCACAGACCACCGAACAGGAATGTAACCAGGTGGATGAAATATTAAGGGAAATTTCCGAGAAGTGCAAGGCCGCCCTTATGGGGAGTGCCCACAGTGAAGCCAAGCGTCCTAAACTGTTTTCTGAGGACCCCGTAGAGGGCCAGGGTGAGGTCACCACCACCATCAAAATGTGCGGAGCATTTCAAGGACTGAAGACCTCCACAGGTCACAGCTCGGTGAGCTTGAGTAACACCGATTTAGAAGAAGACGTTACCTTCAGGACCTCTATCAAAGACCACTGCACCATTCGGACTCTCGCTTTTCCCCAGGGAAATGCCTTCACCATAAGGACAAATGAAGGAGGATATAAGTTTAGATGGGTCCCCAACTGAGTCCGGCTGCAATCAGCTAACTACACTTCCATGAATTTCTTTCTGCTCACCCTGCTGGTTATCAGGAATTCCACCAGGGGGCGAGCAACACTAGCAGTTATTCTACTGTAACCTAATAACAAGGACTATTGAGCTAATAAATAGCTACATATGGGTGTATTAGGGCTCTTTCTAACCTGTTGTATAGAGCCGTAATACAGTATTTCTAGAAGTCTATGGGACCAGACTGTAATGCAGTGTTTCTCAACCAGGGTTCTCCCAGCTGTTGAAAAAGCCTTTGGCTGTCTGGGCATGCTGTGAGTTGTAGTTGTAGGGAGAATACCTCTTTTATGCAGTGTTGTATGGTACAATAGCAGTGTTTTCCAACCAGAGTGTCTCTAGTTGTTGCAAAACTACAACTCTCAGCATGCACAGACAGCCAAACCGGTCTGGACATGCTGGGAATTGTAGTTTTGCAACAGCTGGAGGCAACCTGGTTAGGAAACACTGGACTATAGGATCTATGGGCTGCTGTTATAATTCCCCGTGCACTAGTTTACACAAGGATTGTGTAAGGGTTTTCAATTAGTTAAAAAAAATAATAAAATAAATTGGGATTGGGGTAAAAAAAAAAAAATCAATTTGACACCGCTCTGGGTTCCCTTGCTGGAAGTGCTGCAGTGCCATGTGCACAATGTATGCAACATCAGAGCATCAGAGGGGGACACTGGAGGTGGAGCAAACTGATGGGGGGACCACTTTAAACAATTACACATTTCCCAATAAAACAGCAATATGTGTAAATGTACTCGTGTTCCTAGTGACAAATAGGATCTACCAGGATGGACTACACGAACCATGTACAAGTATTACATTCCAATGAAAAAAATCTGTCAAATTGCAGAGACATCTGGAATTTAGAAGAATGACTGTAAAACACAAAAATTGGGGTTCAACCCCCACAATAGTTGCATTTACTACTGCTCGGAGATTACCCTCTTTAGAATTTCCCTTTTACACATACACAGATTTGATGCACAGGATTTTCTGCTGCAGATTTCAACGTAAACTTAATGACTGAGCACAGCTTTTAATCTAAGGGTACGTTCACATGTGCGTATTTTCTGCTGCAGATTTGCTTCAGCAGATTTTGTTGCCCATTGAAGCCAAAGGGCAGCAAAAATACCCACATGTAAATGCACCCTAAGGGTACGTTCACACGTGCAGATTTTCGCAGCTCCTATATGCTGCCTTTATATGTGCCTGCTCGGAGCAGCAATACGCCGCTACGAGCAGACACACTGCGATGTGTGAGTCGCCGCGCATGTGCAGTATACTCGCACATCGCGGCAGCTCTCGGCCTAGCTCATTGAGCAGGGGAAGTGGCCGTGATGTGTGTGAGTACACCGCGCATGCGCAGCAACTCCCACATTGCAGTGTGTGTCTGCTCAGAGCGGCGTATTGCTGCTCCGAGCAGGCACATTTAAGGGCACCATACAGAGGTCCTTCAGCGGCGGATCTGTAGCGTAAAATACGCTGTAAATCTGCACGTGTGAACGTACCCTAAGGGTGCATTCCCACTTTGAATTTGCTTCTGAAGACTTGATGCTGTGTAAATCAATGTAACTAAATGAGCTGACACAGCACTGAATTTTCAGTATTTATTGTATATAAAGAATACAGAAAATCTGCAGCAGATCTGTAGCGTGTAAACGTACATTTAGGGGAAATATTCAGCTTGCTGCCTTTTGTTTGAATGGGGAATATATATTTTACTGCATTTTTTTTTGGGTGCAGGATCATGCTAGAACAGCATTTTCTAACCAGGGTGTCTCCAGCTGTTGCAAAACTTCAACTCCCAGCATGCCTGGACAGCCTTGATTTAAACATCACAACCACATCTGCCAATGTGAATTTTATCAAGTTCTTATCAACATTATACCTGTAAACTTCAGGCTGGAAATTCTATACCCCCCACAGGGATCCAAGTGAAATCATTTATTCATTGCACTGATGCTAATTTCAAGAGTTATTTATACACTAATGTAAAAAATTATAATAATATTATTGGAAAAAAAATATTATTGCCAAAAAAACTAAAAAACTGCTGCTGTGTCATAGGAGATGTGATTGTATCAGCAGAGAGGTTAACTTATATTTTGTAAATATGTTGATATCCATGTAAGATAACAGTGTCCATTGTAAATGTAACTTAAAGTTGACAAGGAGTTGTTTACAGGTTATTGATTTGACAATGAAATGGTTTAATTTTTTATGCGTTTTGCAAGTAAAAGTATTTATATACAACATCGTGCTTTTGACTCTTTATGAGTTTACCAAACAAGTTAAAGGGGAAAAAAAGAATTTCAAATCAACTGGTGCCAGAAAGTTAAACAGATTTGTAAATTATTTCTATAAAAAAATCTTAATCCTTGTAGTATCAGCTGCTGTATACTACAGAGGAAGTTGTGTAGTTCTTTCCAGTCCAAAAAAATACCAAAGTCCAGAATTGCATATTTTTGCTCATTTTGTATACCCTAAAAAAATTTATAAAAAGCGATCAAAAAGTCCCATAAAAACAATACAGATAAAAAAAATCCCCGTATACGGAATTTTTTTTTTATAGGGGTCAGAAGAGGACAATTTTAAACATACTAATTTTCATACAAAAAGTTATAATTTTTTAAAATAAGTAAAACAAAATCAAACCTATATAATTATATATAAATCGTTGTAACCTTATAGACCTGGATAGAGATGAGTGAAGTTACAGTAATTTGATTCATCATGAACTTCTCGGCTCGGCGGTTGCTGACTTTATCCTGCATAAATGAGTTCAGCTTTCAGGTGCTCCGGTGGGCTGGAGACTCTCTCCTAGGACTGTATTAACCTTTTGCAGCCCACCGAAGCACCTGAAAGCTGAACTAATTTATGCAGGATAAAGTCAGCAACTACCAAGCTGAGAAGTTCATGTTGAATCGAATCACTGTAACTTCTCTCATCTCCAGACCTGGACCTACAGATTAAAGATAAGGTGTCATTTTCACTTAAAAGTGCACTGCGTAGAAGCGGAATCTCCCAAAAGTTACAAAATGGTGTATTTTTATGTGGCCCCACAAATAATTTCTTGGGGGTTTCGCCATAGATTTAGTGGTGAAATGATTGATTTCATTACAAAGTAATTGTCATCAGCTGCGCAAAGCAAAGATCGCTCCGTGCTGATGACTCACGATACAGGGGCCGGAGTATCGTGATGTCACGGCCTCGCCCCCTCAATGCAAGCCAATGGGAGGGGGCATGACATCACGAGGGGGCGGGGCAGTGATGTCACCATACTCCGGCCCATGTATCGTGAGTCATCAGCTTCTTCACTCCGTGAAGCTGATGACAAGCGGGTACTGCAGGAGAGATTGCGGGGGTCCCCAGCGGCAAGACCCCTGCGATCAGGCATCTTATCCCCTATCCTTTGGATAGGGGATAAGTTGTCTAGGGGAAGAGTACCCCTTTAAGGGGTTAAACTGTCAGGGTAGAAAACTCAAAGCAATATGCTAAGAAAAAATCTAAGAAAATACACGAAGTAAATAAACAAAAAATTGGGTGGAAGAACTACAAGAAATTAAGTGAATTAAATTAGATAAGTAGAATTACATATTAGCCAAACATAAACTAGCACTAGTATTTAAAGTGAGGAAAACAAGGAGTGTGAATTGGAGAAAAGTGATATTCAGTGATAAATCACAAATCCGCACTGGCCAAGGAGATGATGCAGGAATCTCTGTTTGTTCCCGTTCTAATGGAACATGTAAAGATAACGTCATGAGTTACATGCTGTTGCTTGCTTTCTTGCCCTCCATCTTCACCTATTCCAATAGGTAAATAGGTAAAACAACATGGAAGGTCTGTTATAACACATGTAGATGGTTCATAAATTGGCAGATATTTTTCTGTGCAACTATGTTGGTGGAAGATCAGTGGTCTTTTATACGCTATAATTGTCTGATTTAGAAAAAATATAGTTCTCTATTAGGGTTCTGAGTTACAGCGGACCTGTCAGCAGGATTTAAGGGGTAATGTGCATTAATGTAGTCTTCTCCCGCTGTTCTGCACTAGGGAACTGCACAAGCACTGAACAGCATTCAAGCCGCCAGGAAAAGAATTAATTAATGTACATGCACTGCCCCACCTTGGGATGGTGCTTGCATTAGGTACAGCTGGAAAGGTGAAGTGAAGAAGACAGGCTGTGGGCACTGTCATTAAACATGATTTTTAATATTTGATTCCTTATGCCAAATAAATAACTTTTGTAATTGCCTTCCATAAAAAAAAACATTTTATGTTAGTTTTTCTGCTGTATACTTCTGGCCACAAAAGGATCTCCAAACTCAGGTTTCTCTGCAATGAGCTTGATTGACAGCTGCAAAAGAGCCTCTCAGTGAAACATGCATAGAGCCTGAGTGAAACATGCATAGAGCCTCAGTGAAAGCAGCTGTACAGAATAAAAGCTGAACAGAACCTCACTGAAAGAAGCACAGACTGAAAGCTGCTGCACAAAGCTTGAGGTCTTCTATTCATCACAGCACTGAAACAATGTGAGGGTGGAAGTTGTCCCCCAGCAGGCTTCAGTGATGTCATGCCTGCTGGGAAACGCCCACTTTCTCCTGCTGGGAGATTGCACTGTGAGCAAGAAGAAAGGTATGATACACAGCTTTTTAAAGCTCCGAAATTTTTTTGAAGGATGGGAGGGGTGTTAGGAGTAGTTATGGAACATAGGTTGAGTTAGTTTAGAAAAGTTTATTTGTCAGGTACTCTTTAACCCCTTAAGGACGCAGGACGTAAATGTACGTCCTGGTGAGGTGGTACTTAACGCACCAGGACGTACATTTACGTCCTAAGCATAACCGCGGGCATCGGAGCGATGCCCGTGTCATGCGCGGCTGATCCCGGCTGCTGATCGCAGCCAGGGACCCGCCGGCAATGGCCGACGCCCGCGATCTCGCGGGCGTCCGCCATTAACCCCTCAGGTGCCGGGATCAATACAGATCCCGGCATCTGCGGCAGTTCGCGATTAAAATGAACGATCGGATCGCCCGCAGCGCTGCTGCGGGGATCCGATCATTCATAACGCCGCACGGAGGTCCCCTCACCTTCCTCCGTGCGGCTCCCGGCGTCTCCTGCTCTGGTCTGTGATCGAGCAGACCAGAGCAGGAGATGACCGATAATACTGATCTGTTCTATGTCCTATACATAGAACAGATCAGTATTAGCAATCATGGTATTGCTATGAATAGTCCCCTATGGGGACTATTCAAGTGTAAAAAAAAATGTAAAAAAATGTAAAAGTAAAAGTAAAAAAAAAGTGAAAAATCCCCTCCCCCAATAAAAAAGTAAAACGTCCGTTTTTTCCTATTTTACCCCCAAAAAGCGTAAAAAACATTTTTTATAGACATATTTGGTATCGCCGCGTGCGTAAATGTCCGAACTATTAAAATAAGATGTTAATTATCCCGTACGGTGAACGGCGTGAACGAAAAAAAATTAAAAAAGTCCAAAATTCCTACTTTTTTAATACATTTTATTAAAAAAAAAATGATAAAAAATGTATTAAAAGTTTTTTATATACAAATGTGGTATCAAAAAAAGTACAGATCATGGCGCAAAAAATGAGCCCCCATACCGCCGCTTATACGGAAAAATAAAAAAGTTATAGGTCATCAAAATAAAGGGATTATAAACGTACTAATTTGGTTAAAAAGTTTGTGATTTTTTTTAAGCGCAACAATAATATAAAAGTATATAATAATGGGTATCATTTTAATCGTATTGACCCTCAGAATAAAGAACACACGTCATTTTTACCAGAAATTGTACGGCGTGAAAACAAAACCTTCCAAAATTAGCAAAATTGCGTTTTTCGTTTTAATTTCCCCACAAAAATAGTGTTTTTTGGTTGCGCCATACATTTTATGATATAATGAGTGATGTCATTACAAAGGACAACTGGTCGCGCAAAAAACAAGCCCTCATACTAGTCTGTGGATGAAAATATAAAAGAGTTATGATTTTTAGAAGGCGAGGAGGAAAAAATGAAAACGTAAAAATTAAATTGTCTGAGTCCTTAAGGCCAAAATGGGCTGAGTCCTTAAGGGGTTAAGCACAGGTGGGCATGGGCGAGCAGCCTCAGGATATGGGCAGGATGAACCTGGGCTCTTTCTGAATGAGGAAACCCCTAAAATCCTGCCGACTGGTCCTCCTAATCCCTAGCGGTCCCAAATTCTGCACCTCTATTAGCTAGAGCAGGGAGCAGCTATAAAAAGCATCTCTCTATGGAGAAAACAAGTTCTTGTGTATTATATAGCCAGCTTATTGCTTTCAACAATAACCGTGTAATGTTTTGTTAGCCCTAGAATGGTGATCCACAATACACAAAGATTACAGGGGATTCCTACAGCAGGACTGCCTGTCATCAACTGAGGCCCTTCTATGGAATTGTAAAAAGTGGACAACCCCTTTAAGACTTCTGACTTTGTAGAATACCCATAGCCTAAGGTATTTATTACATGGAGGCTGATATCGTCCTGTGTGATAGGGCCAGTGATAAGCTGAAAAACAAGAAAACACATTGGCTGTTAGCTTTGTTCCCGTATGCTAACATCTTTTGCAGACAAATGATGGATGCAGGGGGCTGCACAAGCAATCCAGTGATCGATCATACAGTATATCCCTCTGCATGCAATGTCTATGTTATAGGCTGTAAACAAAGCACCAATCTACAGGATTAGCGATTGTTTTCATAGCACATGGGCGCATCTAATAGGACCCTAAATATTGTTCAGGCAGTATTGTAAGTAAAGTCCTGCTTGTTTCATTTCTTGGTTATCTTTAATTTTACTCAATCCATGCAGTGCTCCAGGATATGTAATCTGGAAGCATTCTTGTCTATATGGAATGATAGGTAGTACCGATAGCTGTACGGGCAGATCACACAAGCTAATCTAATGGAGCAATGTTACACTACAAAGTATAAAGGAATGCGCCGCTGCATTTGTTTGCTCAGAACCTGTCACTCTACATGACAGGTGCACAAATCTCCCCTGCTAAAAATCAACACAATTACATATCTAATGCTGTCAGAGATTTCTTCTATAACTTGTGTTTGGTAAATCATGTAACTAGGTGATGGAATATATGGAGAAAATCAAAGTGCAGCCGCTCAGATGATCAACTGAACCTGCGATGATCAGCACCCACTACAGGGAAAATGTGGTATTATATGGCGTTATTATAAAGAGAATCTGACAGCTGGTGAATAGCTGTAAAAATAAATGTAACTTACATGTTTACATTACGTATGAAGTTCTGCCCTTTAGGAGCTCCTTGCTATAGCTCGAGAAAGAGAGAGAGAGAGAGAGAGAGAGAGAGATCACGGCATTGTACGGAGTTTGGAGGATTTTGCTCAAAATGTCATCTCCAGTCTGCACTGTGAAGGGGGGGGGGGCACCCATTGGGCAACCAGGGTCATATGGGTACTCTGCATCATACCTCCTTACAGATATCCTGTACATTTCTTAAAGGTACAGTGCAAAACAATATAAATTAACAGACAAAGACCATAACAAGTATCAAAGCATCACCTGAGCAGCAGGGCCCAGCGAGGGCACCTAAAGTCATTTTTACCTGACAGGACACACTCTGGCTCTGGGACACCACAGAATCATACTCAAGTTTCCACCTCCAAGAAGGAGCATTGCTTAATCAAAGAAGAAGAAAGCTGAACAAGAGCCCCTCCACCTATTCTAATCTCTCTTTAGTGACCTACAGTCTGAGTTAGTCCTCAGTGCTCAATAAGTTTTCATGCTTTCACAAGATCACATGTTTCAATGCCACAAACCTTTGAATAAGAAGTGCAAGTATTTTCAATACAGTAAGCCAATCTTTGAGGGCTTTTAGTGTGGTATCCCGGTACAGGACCTGGTCCTGTCACTTTGTCTGGAGTCCCCTCAGCCAGAGTCCCTCCATGCTAATGGGCTCTCCTGAAGTGCTAACCCCTAGTCGCCTCTCACTATGTTAATATGTAATGTATATATTTATATATTTAATTGATATAGGATACCTCTATATAGGACCTTAGAGGTCACGTGCCTTTAATTTATGTTATGCTATGGTTTAAAGGAGTTCTCCAACTGAAATATTTTATCCCCCGCTGTGCCCGGGCTGTAAAACTATACATAATAAACTTTCACTTACCTGCCTATGATCCCCCATTGTTCCGATATCGCCACCCGTGCTCCGGTCCCTGTCAGCTTCCTCTTCCTGCGGGTCGGTGACTTCACTCTGCGCTCAGCCTATCAGTGGCCGTGATGGGACATTGCACCGGCCGCTGATAGGCTGAGCGCGGAGTGAAGTCACCGACCCGCAGGAAGTGGAAGAGACCGGGACCAGAGAACGGGACGGCGATATCGGAACCACGGGGGAACGTAGGCAGGTAAGTGAAAGTTTATTATGTATAGTTTTACAGTCCGGGCACAGCGGGGGTTAAAAGTTTTAGCTTAGAGAACTCTTTTAAGGACCTTTGGGTCATGTGATGTACCCAGAGGTCAGGTTCTGCTGACCAATGAACTTTGTCCCTCCCCCTTAATATATAAGGGGCTGCTGCCACTTAATTCGCTCTCTTGTTCTGGACTATCAGAGAAAGCACATCTCATATCTCATCATCAATTCAAGCTAGGCGCCTTATCTTCCACAGCCACTAAACTGTGAGTCATCCAGCTCAAAACTACTAAAATCCTGTGTGACTACTGCAACTCAATTATATTCAAATCAGTAGCACAGTGCCTAGCAAATCAAAGCTCATTGTACTTAGAAGTCCCAGCAAACCTGTGAGGAACCTGAACTATGGTCCTCTATACAAAGACTGTTCTGTTATCTGCAGTTGCATAAAATATACAGTAAAGTTACTTCAAGTTTACTTCAGAAAATCTGCTGTGAGCATTCCGTTATTTCTCCCTGCCGTTTGTGGGACGGTTGGCGGTAGGACCATTACATTGAGGAAACCGCACCCTGGTGTCATGACAACAAAGGGTTAATACCACCAGACCCTACACTATTACCTGCCTACGTCGTTGAGGGAAGGGATGATCACGATCTTGTATAAGCGGAAGGGGGAGAGATGTGACCTGAAAAACTGTCGTCCCATCTCTCTCCTGAACGTGGACTACAAGATCCTCGCCAAGGTGCTGGCCAACAGGCTGAAACCTGTCATGGGGCAGATCGTCCATCCGGACCAGACCTGCGGCATTCCTGGTCGCAGGATTGCTGACAGCCTTGTCCTTGTGAGAGGCACGGTCCATTACATCCAGGACCGTGGGGGCCGCGCCGCCCTGGTCAGCTTAGATCAGGAGAAGGCGTTTGACCGTGTCTTCCACGCATTCATGGACAGGGCTTTGCGCAGGCTAGGTCTGGGGAAGATGTTTTGCTCTTTTGTTAACGTCATTTATTTTGATATTTACAGCACGGTGTTGGTGAATGGCTGGAAGACTAACCCCTTTCCCATCCTTTCCGGGGTTAGACAAGGCTGCCCTCTTTCACCTCTTCTTTTTGTTTGTGTTATAGAGCTCTTCGCTGAGAGTATCCGGCAGAATGGAGAGATCAGAGGGATCACCGCACCAGGACCAGATCGCTACGAGGTCAAGTGCTCGCCCTACATGGACGACGTGACCGTCTTCTGCGCTGACCTGCGTTCGGTGACTGCACTCGTCCAGACCTGCGAGGACTTCGGCAGAGCTTCGGGGGCAAAAGTCAACTGCGGGAAGTCGGAGGCCATGCTCTTCGGGAAATGGCACCTGGCTTCTTCCGCCCCCTTCCCTTTTACTGTTAAGCTGGACTTCATTCAAATTCTTGGAGTGTGGTTCGGGAAGGAAGTCTTGGCAAGACCGACTAGGAAAGATGAACTCGAAGATCGGACTGTGGAGCTCCAGAAAGCTCTCGATTGAAGGCAAGGCACTTGTCCTGCGGAGTGAAGTTTTGCCTGTGCTCCAGTACACCGCACAGGCCTGGCCTCCCCATACCACCGTTTGCAAGGCCATCACCCGGACAGTGTTTTGCTTCATCTGGGGCAAAATGGACAGAGTCAAGAGGACTGTGATGTACAAGGAGCCCCGCAAGGGTGGGAAGGGAATACCCGATATCCCCACTTTGCTGAGGGCCTCCTTTGCATGTGTCACCGTGCAGCGGACTCTTGTTGAAAAGAATGGCTCAGCGGGCAGGTCCATGTCTCGCTTGTTTCTCATGCCCCTGTGGAGACAGCTGGGCTGGGACAAGTGGGACAGCTCCATCCCTTACAACTGGAACACTCCCTGGTTCTATGGGGATGTTGTCCGGTTTGTGAGGGAGCACCAGCTGGAAGGACTGAAACCCGACCTATGGAAGCCAAAGACAATCTACAAGCTTATCCGAGCTAAGGACTTGACCGAGCTGGTTCCGGGACTCCCCGCAGCCACTGCAGAGACAGTTTGGACTAATGTGGCCTCAAAGCGGCTTATCAATGGACACAAGGACTTGTCGTGGATGGCCGACAAGGGAGGACTCTCTCTCAGGTCATTCATGCATGCCCACAACCTGTGCACAACCCGGTACTGCCCCCGGTGCCCCTACATGGAGGAAACATCTTTTCACGTGTTTTGGCAGTGCCCCTTTGCACAGGGTCTGTTGGATGCCCTGGAACATGAATTCAGAGACTCTGTACCCAGGAGCTGCCTATCGTACCATTCGGTGCTTTACGGTCTGTTCCCTGGGACCCACGACGTGGAGGCCATCCAGGAGGCCTGGCGCCTTATGAACTGTTTTAAGGACGCAGTGTGGCTTGCCAGGAACCGCCTCGTGATCAACAGGGAAAACATGTCCGTCCGGGACTGCCGCAGGTTCTACAAGAGCCTGCTTAGAGACTATTCTATCTTGGACAGCCCGGCCGTTGATAAGGAAGAAGAGGAGTGAAGACCCCTCTCCTTCTCCCATGTCTCCCTGAAGATATAGCCCAGCAGTTTGGCCCTGTGATCCGCCCCCTCCCCACCCCCACATAGTAGCCCACACCCCTACCCCGATCACAGATTGTGTTGTTTTGTTGTTCGATCTTTTGTGCTTCTCTATTACAGGATTGAGCCGAGTGTTAGAGTAGCATGATGTGCGATGTATAGCTTAGGGAAACTTTGCTGTGTATTGTACTGTCATGCTTTGTGTGATTGTAATTTATTGTATGACTTGTAATGACTGAACGGACAATAAAGCTCTTTCAATCACCCTACACTATTACCTGAACCACCGCTTCTCGGCCTTTTGGCTAAGATCAAGTGTAGTATCTGTTCTTATCAGTTTCCTGCTGGTGGAGAGACACGCCAGTCTGGGGCTGGGTGCTGCATGGAGGAGGCAGGTTTACCGGGGCTGGTGCCAGGTAACCAGCTCAACGGCTGTCCTGATGTGACCTGTTTTCTCCGGGTCTCGCCATGAGGTTGGGGGGGGAGGTGTAGAGCCGAGGTACTTCTGTGCCTCGGGGAGTAGTGACCCTGAGGTGCCAAAACTTACTGGGTGTTATAACTCACTGAGTGAACGCACTGCACCATACTCTTCACCTTTGGCCCTCACCCTTGGTATCCCGGCCTTCTGGCTAGGATCAGGGAAATTTTTATAGATCCGGCTGGATGACCGGGCAGTATATCTGCACTTATTCACTTATTTATTATTTTTGTATGTCACTGCGCCCATGGGCATCTTGGCTTCGGTCAAGATGCCATCAGTATACGGCTCCTCGGCTGATACCTTGGCTAACGCCTGGGTTGAAGCAAGGAGCCAGGATTTTCGGCCCCTTAGTAGCTTTGGCGAAAAGGGGCATCAAACCTGGATCCTTGCAGTTGCCTTTTGGCCCGGAGGTGAAGGGTAGGTTTGTTGGGGGGCCTCTCTCCTGTAGGAGAAGAGCTTAGTGATAGACCGCATCCTTTGTGCACTTTTTCTTGCACTTTGGGTGATAGAAAGCACTTGCCTCAGCTCTTAAAAAAGAAAAAAAAAATTACTTGCACCACCCAGTCTTTACATTAGCACTAGAATACAGGATAACTGGACTATATCCTCTGTGCAACTGTATTCCAGTAGTAACTTCACTTACACATGCGAAAAGCACATCAGAGACTTTCCATTCAGCATGTCTGCTGCAAAAGCAACTCTTAAAGGGACAGTGATCTACTCTAAAAAAAAAAAAAGTATAATTCCAATCTGTGCTGAAAAGTCTGTGTTATATACTTGAATCTGCACAGAAGGCTCACCTCTGTCCGTGTCAGGAACTGTCCAGAGCAGGAGATGTTTGCTATAGGGATTTGCTTCTACTCTGGACAGTTCCTGACACGGACAGAGGTGTAAGCAGAGAGCACTGTGGTCAGACTGGAAAGAACTACACAACTTGGAGCATACAGCGCCTAATATGTACTGGAAAGGATTACAATTTTAAATATAAGTAATTTAGTAATAGAGAAACATCATGAACATAGCTTTATTGGTATAAATATTATGAACAGTTCTGCTATCTCGTAAATCTGAAACTTTACTTTTTTTTCTGTAATGTGAAGATTACTTACCTCCCCTTCACATTACTTATCCTTACCAGACATTGTATATAGGGAGGGTGGAGGAAGAAAAAAGCACGCACTTCTGACAACAATATTGTTCAAGCAAACATCACGAGGGTGAGATATTTGAAAGGACTTAAACAAAAACACCAGATCAGGCTTAGTGCCGCTGTCATCCTAGATCTGATAAGCTTCACTGGGAGTATTGATGAAACTAGAGTTACACAAAATCACAAGAAGTATGACACAAAATGAAACTTGCTAGAACCGGGATGAAAAGTGTAATAAAAATCCTCAAGTGTAATGTACACTAAAGAGGTGTGAAGAGTATTGATGATATTGATGACTATGGCGACTTAGGAGAATCAGTGAACATGGAAGAAGTTTCACCTTCTACTAGAAGTATAAATAACCATAAAATGAGGAGACTGAACAATAAAGACATCAAGAACAGATTATACTAACAGATTTTTAGATTTAGACGGGAGAATGAATGTTTTAGAGATATTGCTTACGAAAGGAGTCAAAACTAACTTTGTTGTAATCTTTTTTTGTAGGTTATGTGCTTTTGTGTTAAAGGTCACCTGGAAACATTTAGCACCTTCTTTATAGGTCATTAGCTGAGTACCTGATATTGCCCAATCTTCCTACATAAACCTTGTGGGAGAGGAAAAGCAACAATGATGCTCGTGTCTTGAAATCCCGACTTCATATCCCAACCTTATATCCCTTCTCTCACTTCCTGTCTTCATATCCTATCCTCATATGCTGTCCTCACATCCCAATCTCATATCCAGTCCTCGTATCACAACCTCATATCCGGTCCTTGTAACCTTGTAACTTGGCCAAACAACAACCTTAGACTACAACAGCTGGGAGATGGTACCAGGACACTGGTTTAACATAAAAACTTGATTTAAACAAAAGGCCATTCTCTGATGACACATTTCCTTTAAAGTCAATTTGTTGCGGTGGCAGGATATACCCTTAAAACTGCAGCCAGCTCCGTAGTCTGTTGATAATGTGGGTAGTCTACTGAATTGCTGATGGCTTCATAGACTTGCATGGGACTTCCAGCAAATGTTGGAGTTGCACTTTAAAGGGTACCTTTCATCAAAAAAACTTTTGATATATTATAGATTAATGTATGCAGAATAACTTTCCAATAGCATGTTGTTAAAAAATATGCTTCTTTCTATTTAATTTTCCACCTTGAAAAAATGACCACTAGGGGTCTCCCTACCAGTCCTTTTTTTTATAGATTTCAGACTCGTGCTGGAGTCCTAAATGTCAGACTGCAGCCGGGACACAGACAAGCTCAACACTGCTCCCTGGCAGTGAGCAGTGGTGAGTTTATCTGTGTTCCAAATGCAGTCTGAGATTTAGGACTCCTGCATGAGTCTGAAATCTATAAAAAAGGACTGGTAGGGAGACCTCTAGTGGCCATTTTTTCAAAGTGGAAAATTAAATAGAAAGAAGCATATTTTTTAATAACATGCTATTGGAAAGTTATTCTGCATACATTAATCTATAATATATCAAAAAATTTTTTTTGATGAAAGGTACCCTTTAAGTGACAAACATTGTACAATTAATACACACGGACACACACACTTCAGACATAAAGCTCAGACAAGTCCAGAACAAACATCAGACACGCTGGACACATGGGACACATGCCAATGGGCTACAGCTAGCAGGAGTCTGCATACACAACCCCCCACCATAAGCATGCCATTAGTTAAGGGGGTTGTCTGAGAGAAAGCGCGTGCTGTAGATGGCACATGCTCCATTAATTTCTGTTGGAACGACAGAGATGATTGGGCCCCATTCTGGATATTGTGGAGGTCCCAGTGGTCGGATACCCCATGATCAGATACTTATCCCCTATCCTGTGGATAGGGGATACAATATTTTTCACTGGACAACCCCTTTAGGCTCAACATTATAACAATACTAAACCACACCTCCATGAAGCCAGATCTGTACACTCTTCCGGACCCTCTTACATAGTTACATAGTTAGTACGGTCGAAAAAAGACATATGTCCATCAAGTTCAACCAGGGAATTAAGGGGTAGGGGTGTGGCGCGATATTGGGGAAGGGATGGGATTTTATATTTCTTCATAAGCATTAATGTTATTTTGTTCCATGAATGTATCTAATCCTGTTTTAAAGCTGTTAATTGTTCCTGCTGTGACCAGTTCCTGAGGTAGACAGTTCCATAAATTCACAGTCCTCACGGTAAAGAAGGCGTGTCGCCCCTTGAGACTAAACTTTTTCTTCTCCAGATGGAGGGAGTGCCCCCTCGTCGTTTGGGGGGGTTTAACCTGGAACAGTTTTTCTCCATATTTTTTGTATGGGCCATTAATACACTTATATACGTTTATCATATCCCCCCTTAAACGTCTCTTCTCAAGACTAAACAATTGTAACTCCTTTAATCGCTCCTCATAGCTAAGATGTTCCATGCCCCATGCGTCTCTGCACCCTTTCCAACTCCGCAGTGTCCCTTTTATGGACAGGTGCCCAAAACTGAACAGCATATTCCAGGTGAGGCCGTACCAATGCTTTATAAAGGGGGAGTATTATGTCCCTGTCCCTTGAGTCCATGCCTCTTTTGATACATGACAATATCCTGCCGGCTTTGGAAGCAGCAGCCTGACATTGCATGCTATTCTGTAGTCTGTGATCTACAAGTACACCCAGATCCTTCTCTACCAGTGACTCTGCCAGTTTAATCCCCCCTAAGACATACGATACATGCAGGTTATTAGTACCCAGATGCATAACTTTACATTTATCCACATTGAACCTCATTTGCCAAGTGGATGCCCAGACACTTAGTCTATCCAAGTCATCTTGTAACTTATGCACATCCTCTATAGACTGTACCGTGCTACAAAGCTTGGTGTCATCTGCAAAGATAGAAACAGAGCTGTTAATACCATCCTCTATATCATTGATAAATAAATTAAACAACAGCGGGCCCAGTACTGAACCTTGGGGTACACCACTAATAACCGGGGACCAATCAGAGTACGAATCATTGACCACCACTCTCTGGGTACGATCCATGAGCCAGTGTTCAATCCAGTTACAAACTAAAATTTCCAAACCCAAAGACCTTAACTTACCTGTCAGATGTCTATGAGGGACAGAATCAAACGCTTTAGCAAAATCCAGAAACACTATATCCACAGCCATTCCTCTGTCAAGGCTTCTACTCACCTCTTCATAAAAGCAAATTAGATTGGTTTGACAACTTCTATCCTTAGTAAACCCATGCTGGCTATCACTTATAATACAATTATCCCCTATGTATTCCTGTATGTAATCCCTTATAAGTCCTTCAAACAATTTACCCACAATACACGTTAAACTTACCGGTCTATAGTTTCCTGGGGAAGACCTAGAGCCCTTTTTGAAGATTGGCACCACATTCGCCTTGCGCCAGTCCATTGGCACAATACCAGACACCAGAGAATCTCTAAATATCATGAACAGGGGTACAGATATTACTGAACTTACCTCTCTAAGAACTCTTGGGTGTAGTCCATCCGGCCCTGGGGATTTGCTTACATTTATATCACTTAACTTACCTTGTACCATCTCTACATTAAGCCAGTTCAGTACATTACATGATGTGTTACCAGCACTGACCTGGCCAATGTCAGCTCCTTTTTCCATAGTGTATACAGAACTAAAGAACCCATTCAGTAGCTCCGCCTTCTCTTGATCGCCTGTGACAACCTCCCCATTATCATTATTAAGGGGTCCTACATGCTCTGTCCTTGATTTTTTTGCATTTATATATCTAAAAAAATATTTAGGATTAGTTTTGCTTTCTTTGGCCACCTGTCTCTCGTTTTGAATTTTTGCTGTTTTTATTACATTTTTACAGATTTTATTAAGCTCCTTGTACTGTTTAAATGTTATAGCTGACCCATCAGATTTGAATTTTTTGAAAGCTATTTTTTTGTTGTTTATTGCTCTTTTAACATCATTTGTCAGCCATGTAGGATTTAGTTTTAATCGTTTATATTTGTTCCCCTTTGGTATATATTTAGCTGTATAGTTATTTAGAGTTGATTTAAAGATGTCCCATTTACCTTCTGTATCAGTATTTGAGAACACCTCCCCCCAGTCTATGTCCTGTAGTGCAGCTCTCAGCCCAGGGAAATTTGCCTTTTTAAAGTTATATGTTTTTGCCTTCCCCGCCTGTCTTTGTTTTCTACATTTTAAGTCAAAAGTAACTATATTGTGGTCGCTATTACCAAGGTTTTCCCGCACAGTTACATTTCCAACCAGCTCTGCGTTGTTGGAAATGATCAGATCCAACAGATACAATCTGATACAGACACAATCTGTTTCTTCTAGCAGTAATATATTTGGAATGGCTGTCCTTCGTCTTTGAGACACTGTGCAGACTACATATCTTCTGAGCTATGTTAAAACAGATGCCTGTTCGTTTTTACTGTACAGTACAAGAAATAATATTTATATATTATTTCTTGTACTGTACAGTAAAAACGAACAATGCAATATATGTTACAAATTAAAGTTATTCACAGTTTGGTAAATGCAATGTAATAATGAAATAATTAAAAATAATAAAACATTTTCTCACTCAAAACTGTTTGTATTAAATGAAAGCCGAAGAAAATTAAAAATAATTGCGACAACCTGTACAATAAAAATAACATTTCATTTGAAAGTTTGTTCCAAGAAACCACTACTCTTTCAGTAAAATAATATTTTCTCATGTTGCTTCTCATCAACCTCCCTTGTTCTTCTATTTAGTTTTGTATTAAAAGAACTTCCCTTCTTAATCTTTTTTAACAAATATATAGGTTTTGACCCTGTCCCGTCTTTTTTTTCATAGTATTTTAGTCAGCATTTTAGGCAAAACCAGGAATGGGTTCAAAACAAAGAAAAACGTCCATTATAGTTTTTCTCTGTATCAGTTCTGACCTAAATACTGACCAAAATACTGTCCCTGATTTACTAAGAGTGGAGTGTAGTTTTCTTTTGGGTTTTGATTCCCGACAGGTATTTTTCCACGGTATTTACTAATATTTCCCTACATTTTGCTTTTCCCTACGTTTTGTTTCAATTGCTCTGATCGTGCGTTTTTTCAAGAGCTCAAATCCACCACATTTTATGTGGGAACATATGTAAATATGCTGGGATTTTTGGAAACTGTCAGAGACACAGCCCTTTATCGGCAACCATGCTCCCCTTTCTTGATGGCCACACCCTCTTTCCAGGTTTTCTGAGTAAAATAGAGAGTTGGTAGGGTTTTTTTTCCCGCAAAATCCCAAACTCTGTGTGTAAACCCAACCTTAGTTATATGAAACAGAACAGAGAGTCGGAAGAAGCCGCTGTGAAACCTCGTTGCTCTTTTTAATGGAACGTACCTGTGTTGTTTGACCCCATTTTCCGTAAATAAAGGTAATTGGATTGTGGATCAATTGCAGCTCATCTATTCCGCTTTACACTGTGTATATCTGGGACTTCCAGCCTTAGTTATTCCTGATTTCATGATCAACAGTGCAGTACAATATATGAGCAATTTAAAGATTGCTTGTCAAACTCCCCTTGTGGATCTAATAAAATGGAAAAAATTAAGTTTAATAAAATATAATTTAACAAAATTCCCCTCACCAAGAAAACAAATAATAAAAAATAAATAAATAAATAGCTTCATCAATATGGCCCAGAATAAATCCAGGGGAAAGGGGATAATAATAATAATAATAATGATAATAATAACAACACATATTTAGAATAAAATAATAACAAAAGTAAGGAAATAATATTTAATATTCAAATTCAATATTGAAAATAATTTTAATAATTATGTTACTTTCCTGCATTAGGTTAGTAACAGGTTTCTGCTCTTCGCTTAAAATTATATATCAAGGCCGATTTGAAATGACAGTTCTGAAAAGTGCCTTTCATGTCGGCCAAACATTGACTTACTTCTGGTCAGTGGCTGATATTTACATTTTGCAATTTATAATTCCAACAAAAAGCAAAAGTAAGTTTGAAGAAGGTTGTAGTTTGCTTTGGATTAACTACTTCATAGGCATCCCAGGAAGAGCTGCTAAACCTTCCTTGTGTTAGACACCTGTTCAAACTCTCATAGCTAAAGACTGTTTAGCTTCAATATTTGCTTTATTCTGATCAACCAAATACTCCAGAAATCAGAACTGGTTAATGCCCTAAGATTACTCACTACACCTCATGTGTTCCTGTAGAATAAGGAGCCTTGTGTGTTCATACTTGAAGATCCTGATAAAGAAGCAATTAAAAAACATTTATTTTTCAAATATACAGTAACAAAAGCACCGGCTTCAGTAAGTTGTCACCGGCTTGTTTTTGCAGTGGAATTCTTTGAATAGTAACTCGATAAAGGTGCAGTAGGTTGAAAACATTGTGTACTCTACTTTCCTGTGTGCAGAAGTCTGTAGAGCAGCACACAGCACATCCTGTGGATCCATATTATACTAACATACAATGCTTCATTAACGCAATGCTTCTATGGGAGAATTCCTTGTAATATGTCATTCAATAAAACATGATGCAGATTTTCATGATGCGACATACAAAAAACTATGCATTTGTATGGCGCAAAAAATATATGCAGACCCCATGCACCATTATAGGTCATTCATTACGGCCGTATACCTAGGTATGAGTTTAACTGAAAGATGTGAGTGGTTGGCACTACATAATGCCCATATTAGCTGCTCCATTTAATGGGCACAGCCCATGCCTTTTAATGCCATATACAGCAAAAACTGACCTCTAATAGAGCTTAGTGCTAGTAAAAGAGAGACAGCAGCACTGGGGTGTGCAATCCAATCTTCTTTATTGAAACATCAATGAGTTACAGGGTAAAACTTAAGAGATGTGTAGTAAATCCGGGAAAAGACCGTTCCACAGCGGTTCAATATGGTGTTGAACCGAGAAACCTGGTCTGTCAACTGGGCTTTCACAACCACTCAGTTCTCAATGAAGCAAGTGCTCAGATAATTGCTGCTGGCTTAAAGGGGTACTCCAAAGTAAAAAAATTTTTTTAATTAACTGGTTCCAGAAAGTTAAACAGATATGTAAATTACTTTAATTTAAAAATCTTATTCCTTCCAGTACTTATCAGCTGCTGTATGTTCCAGAGGAAGTTCTTTTCTTTTTTAATTTCCTTTCTGTCTGACCACAGTGCTCTCTGCTGACACCTCTGTCCATTTTAGGAACTGTCCAGAGTATGAGCAAATCCCTATAGCAAGCCTATCCTGCTCCGGACAGTTCCTAAAATGGACAGAGATGTCAGCAGAGAGCACTGTGGAAAAATTAGGGGCCTTCCACACTGCTAACTCTCCACCTGGAGATATTCTGGTCAGAGATTCTGTCTGCATGGGGCGCTGATGAAATTATTGGTGGTAGGACTGATTGGACATGCGCTGTCTTCATAGACAGCAATGCAGTCCATTAGAATTCCGTTAAAAGAATGAATATGTTAATTATTTTGGCAGGTCCTGAATCTTGAATTTTCCTGTGAAATTTTCCGTTACAGAAAGTTCCACAGTGTGAACGCTGCAGCAGAATCATGTGGTGTCCCAGAACGGGATAGTGTGGCCCCATACTGTCCTCCTGCCCTGTCAGGCAGAGTCCCTCTTATAGTATCACCATAATGTATATATGTTTGCATTATAAAAGTGTACTGTTTCTTTAATGTTTGTTTTATCTAAGAGCCGAGGAACGTGCTCTCGAATCACCCAAAGTGCAAGAAAAAGTGCAAACGTGTTACACTAAAAAAACGTGCACAGAGGATGCGGTCTATCGCAAGCCCTTCTCCAATAGGCCCCCAACAAACCTTACCCTTCACCTCCGGACCAAAAGGTACCTGCAAGGTTCCAGGTTCGATGTCCCTTTTTGCCGAAGCTACTAAGGGACCACAAATGATTCCGGCATCCCCCTTGGCGTTAGCCATGGTATCTGCCCGCAGAGCCGATAACGGTTGGTACCCTGCCAAAGCAGGAGTACCCGGGGTGTTTGCAGGGAGGTGCGGAACCTGATGGCCACACACCTCCCCTAGACCGCCAGAAGGGCTACCGTATCCTGACAAATCCAGTGGACACACAACACGCAAAAAGTGACACAGTGAGACAAAAAGAAATAAATAAATGAATGTGTGCAGATATACTGCCCGGACATCCGGCCGGATCTATAAAAATTTCTCTGATCCTAGCCAGAAGGCCGGGAATCAAGAGGTGAGTGCCACAACGTGAAGAGATTATGGTGCCCATGCTTCCACTCAGTGAGTCCATCCTCCCAGTGAGTTTCGGCACCTCGGGGTCACCACTCCCCGAGGCACAAAAGTACCTCGGCTCTAGACCCTCTCAGCCTCATGGCGAGACATGGAGGGAACAGGTCACATCGATACAGCCGTCAAGCTTATTCCTCAGAACCAGCCCTTGAAAGCCCTGGTACACCCGCCCCCTCCATGCAGCACCCATCCCCACCAGCCCAAAACCGGCATCATTCGGGCACCGGCATGAAACTGATAAGAACAGATACTACACTTGACCTTAGCCAAAAGGCCGAGAAGCGATATGTTTGTACCGTGTGATTGTTGCCCAGGAGGCAATAGTGACCAGATGACTCCCCAGGTGACCTATGGGCTCCTTGCACAGCCACCCTATATAATAAGGGGAGGGGCTGCAATCTCTCTCTTTCCATGCTCTTTCCACTGAGGTCCAGTGCAGTCAAGTTGCTCCAGTGTCTGTGTCCAGAGCATTGGAGGCTTCAAGCCTAAAGTCCTGCAGCCACAAGTCGGTCATCAGTAAGTCAAGTCATCTTATTGTCAGTCACCATCTCTGTCAAGTTCATCTGTAGTCTGTAGTCTTCATCTGTAGTCCCAGCAAGCCTGCGAGGTCCCCCTGAGTCACTGGTCACCTCCCCGGGATATTTGGCTGAACTGCAACCACACCCTGGCATCACGACAAGAAGGGGTTAATACCATCCGCCCCTTGGGCCATAACATCTGCCCTGCATCTACCCTGCACCTCACACCCCAACACCACATCTTTTTGGCATCACGAACCGGATACAGGTGTGCGCCATTTACCACAAGCCCTTCCCCCTAGTCTGAACTGTGTACGAAACTGTCAGTAAAAATCGCTTGTCCATGCGACAGAACTTGCACCAGAAAAAGTGTACAGGACTATGTCTGTAAATGTGTTTTAACAAAGGCACTTGTGAAATAAAGGGGGAGGTGAAGAATAGTTTGCTGCCTGCTGTTTGGAAAACTGTGAAAGTCACTACAACAATCAGCAAAATCAGAACCGAAGCCATGCTATGCAGTTCCACTGTGCCGATACCTGAAAGGGTAAAAGAGGCACCAGAGAAGCGCCCGAAAATGTCCCGCACTGGTCAACGTCCTGCCCCTGGGCGTGGAAGTAATTTCGCTGTGTCCATGCTGAAGTGGAACTATGAAGATTCGCCCCTTGTTGCCAGGGAAGCGGAAGTCCGCGCTGCACAGATGACGTCCTTCCAGCCGGCGGCCATTTTCCCGGAGCCCGATATAAAAGGGACCATGGGGCCGAAGATCCTCAGTTTGCCGGAAGTCTCAGAGAACAGTAAAATGGTGGAGCAGCCAAGTGCACGTGTGGAGAGTACTAAGATGGCACAGGAGGCCCGGCAAGTTGCTGCGGCCACGGCACAACTATTTCAGTATCTTGCTGACCGATTGCAGCAGTTGTCCCTCGGGGCCTGTCACCTGATCCCGCTACTGAAGGACAACGACTGGCCAGCTACCCCGGAAGGGGGAACTTCCAAATCATCAGAAGCATCAGATGTATCATCGGTGGTGAGGCTGTCCCCTCATCACCAGACCTGGGGGTCCTGCGCCGAAATCCAGACAGAGGAATCAGAAGTGAGTACCCTGTCTGAGGCCGCGTTTTCTACCCCTCTTTCCACCCCTAGCCCAGAGCAAACCCCCCAGGCCCCAAAATCTGTTGAGTCTACTGCACGTCAGCAGTCACAACCCTTACCTAGGTGGTTGTTTGGGGATGAGCCCAACTTAATCCATTACATGAGGGAGCACCTTTTTCCTCTACCAGGGATTTCCCATCCCCCAGATCCTCTGGCCCAGTCCGAAAGGACCAAGAGAGATGCTGAAGTTGCCGCAATTGTGGGCTCAGAGGATGGAGTGGTATGGGCCTAAGCAGCTGCCGTTTGAGGTGCGACAGGAGCAGCAGCAGGATACTAAAAAGTTGGAGGCCCTGTACATCAGGAAGTTAGAGCACCCCTGAGAGGGTAAGCCACCCCTGGAGCGCCGCCGTGCAACTGAGATAAAGTTTTACAAGGTCTAGGGGTTTGGCACCCTTATGGACTGTCTCCACGGGGGAACCAACTTAGTGAACCGGAGGGCGGTACACAGAGATTGTGGAGTACATGCCCGTGCAGAACATGAGAGGAGAGGGGGCCGCGACCCGTCCGAAGAATCCAACACAAATCCCATTTGCCTACTTCCCATCGGATGGCTGGGACGCAGATCATTTTGGATTACTATCATTGCAAGTCAGAGACCCAGTCCGAGAGGAGGAAGGCTATCTGCCCAAGGCGCCTGCTATGGCTCCAAAGTACATGCCCAAGTCATCAGACGATGTGCCCAGGCCTACTCCTATGGTCGAGGAGGTTTGGCCTAACCAGTGGACACCAACACAAGTGCTTCGGCCTACTCCAGCTGTTGCAGAGGTTTGGCCGGCCACCCAGGCACCGACAGCTCATCCCCCAGTGACGCAAGCTGCTGCGGTACAGGTGGTGGTCACTGTGAGCCCGACCATCACAGAGTCCCGTTTGTCCCAGGTCTCTTGGAACACTCACATTAACCCCATGGAGGGGGCCCAGTCTCGTGGTCCTAGGTTCATGTCACAACCTAGAAAACAAACTGAGCGGCAAGGCTGGGATGGAAAGATGCCATATTAAGGAGCATCTTGTCAGTCAAGTAACTTACCATTGTGGTCGAAAAGACTAACTGTGTTTTGTGTGAGAACACTTTTGTTGTTACAGGTTGCAAGCAACATTCAAGTATAGAGCCTGACGAACTTGTCAAGACCATTTTGTTGCAACCATTTTGCGGAAGTGTATGTGCCAGGCTTTTAGCCTAGATTCCCTGCTAAAAGAACTTTATAATGTATCTGAACTGTTGAACGATACATGGACACTTGTGTACATATTGTCATAGTAATATATTTTTCTCACTATTTTGCATGAGTGAATATTTTTGCCCTGTACTATAATTGTTATAGTATAATGTAATAAAATGTATATAACTTGTTGTACATAAAAGCCCAGGTGTAAAGTGTTTTCTTGGTATCTGGCAATTTGTTATAGGAGGTATCCTGACCGTTCGGGAGAAATGAAACTGCCACCTCACCACCAGTACCACATACAGTAAAGGTGCCACCAAGAATAAAACATCAAGTAAAGTCATGTACTACACATAGGCCCAGATTTATCAAAGAATGTCTATGGTAGAGCTATTTTCCCACGTTTATTTGGGTGGTGGGTTTGACTAGCGTGCATCTTATTTGTCAAGAAGGTGCCGCAGGATGATGAAAGCTCTACCACATACACTTTTTCTAGACACTTGTGAGGAAGGGAAGTAGACACTTTCTCGGGTCCTGAATTTAGCAGGTTAGGTGCTTTTACTTACTTTCACAGAGTTGCCATGACATTTTTACTTGCATTCTAGATGCTACAATCAAATTTGATTGTGGTGTCTAAGGGGTTAAAACTGGGCATCACCGTGATCGGTGATGTCTGGCATTAGAGATGGGTCCTGGTGGCAGATAGCTGCCAGGACAACCCAGCTATGACCCGCGCTCAGCTCCTGAGCGCGGGTCATAGTAGGGGAGTGGGATGCTGTCATCCACAAGAGGTTAAAAATTGAATTGTGGAAGGTAGAAGTGATTCTCACACCTACTGGCAGGTGGTGTAGTTTTGCACCTAAAAAAGTACCTTTGCGCACAAAATAGTGGCTTTTGACAAAAGTCGCAAATGATAAATATGTGACCACTGCATGGTCAAAAAGAAAAAGTTCTACAGGTAGGCAAAAAGAGTGAACCTGTCTATAAAAGTCGCTAAATATGCTGCTTGCGCCTGAACTGCGCCAAAACATAGACAAAAAATGCTCTAAAAGCAATGATAAATCTCCCCCTTAGTCACTAAGTACACATATAGTCATGTACACATACCTGTTACTACAATAGGGCTCTAGCACTAACTACATAACAGTCCATTCAAATGTCATTAAGTTGTCATAAAACTAATGTTTAATATCTTCTTGTGTTTACGAGCTCAGGATACTTTGCTGGCCAGAAGGTATTCCTGTACCCACTACGCATGTACCAAAAGTCAAGGTAACAAGTGTCAATTGTTGTCTAGAAATATCTAGTCTAGCTATATATCTAGTGTTCTGGGGAGGAGTGTGTTATGCTAAGGGACCCCAGTAGCCAAAGCATTGGGCAAAAAGCATCCGGCAACCCAATCTGTCACAATTGTGTCTAAAGTTATACATAATGTCATAGTCGTGTATATAATTTCATAGTCATGTGTAGAATGTCATAGTCATATCCTTCAGTAGTCTTTATAAGTTCAGAGCATGTACGGACAGCAAGTTCAGCCTGGATATGGACGTTGTGTGTAATGCCCCAGGACTGTATGTGGCCCCTGTGCTCCTCTGCCCTCCAGGACTGGGCATCGAGGGCGACTTTGTTAAAGTGAGGGAGTATGTGGTGTCCCACTATGGCTAAACCACACCCTGGCGTCACAACAAGAAGGGGTTAATACCATCTGCCCCTTGTGCCATAACATCTGCCCTCCATCTACCCTGTACCTCACACCTCGACACTACAATCACATTAAACACAATGGGACTCTGCTGCAAGTGGCAGAATTTTGCCAAAGGAAATCCAGCAGTGTGGACAGGCCCTGACACTTTTAACAGAAAAGATGGTGGGGGAGATTTATCAAAACTTATGCAGAGGAAAAGTTGCCCAGTTGCCCATAACAACCAATCAGATTGTGTCTTTCATTTTTAACAAGGCCTCTGCAAAATGAAAGAAGCAATCTGATTGGTTGCTATGGGCAACTGGGCAACTTTTTCTCTGAACAGGTACTGTTAGATCTCCTCCACCGGTATCTGTATAAAGTGCTAAGAGTCATTGTGGCACTGTGCCAGGTATCTACTACAGAAAATACTGTATATGAGCATAAGGTTTTTTTTTTTTTTTTTTTTTTAGTAATTTAGGTTTTATTTACATGTCAAAAGAATAAAAACTGACCTGATTCCTAGAGGGGCAAAATGTCCAAAAATAGTTTGCTTCCAATAAAAAAATGTGCTTAACATTGGATAATCAAATATTGCATACCATTTATTTTCAAACAAAACTGACCTATTAAGTCAAATATTTGCAAGATCTCTGTACTTTTCAGTTCTGGTATTCAGCAGGTGTCTCGTACATAGCTAAGCATATAACCTGACATCAGTGCACAGTCATGGTGTGATTTGTTTGCTCAGATCTGTCGCACTCTGTTACAATTTTTCCTTTACTACTTACAGTGCTAAGCTATGTTGACTTTAGCCGACTGCATTCATCCCTTTACCTAGTTCTTAGTTATCTTTGTGAAGAGCTCGGCAGTTCTGTGTAAACATCATAAAATACATTATATGGAAGATGAGTTTACTGCAGGTAACCTGCCCATTGGACTCCATGAGCCACTGTTTCCAATCCAGAATGCCTCCAGCTGTTGCAAAACTACAACTCCCAGCATACCTGGACAGCCAACGGCTGCTGATGACACAAAGTTGTGTAACAGGGTTGATGTTCCTGGAGGGATACATCAAATGGAAAAGGATTTAAGCAAACTAGAAAAATGGTCAGAACTCAGCAAGATAATGCACCTGGGGCTTAAAAACACAAGGGCAGAATATAGAATATTTGACACAATCCTGACCTCTTTATCTGAGGAAAGGGATTTAGGAGTAATTATTTCAGAAGACTTAAAGGTAGGAAGACAATGTAATAGAGCAGCAGGAAATGCTAGCAGAATGCTTGGATGTATAGGGAGAGGTATAAGCAGTAGAAAGAGAGAAGTGCTCATGCCGCTGGTGAGACCTCACTTGGAGTATTGTGCGCAGTACTGGCGGACGTATCTCCAGAAGGATATAGATACTCTAGAGAGAGTTCAGAGAAGATACTAAACTAGTACATGGGTTGCAGGATAAAACTTACCAGGAAAGGTTAAAGGACCTTAACTTGTAAAGAAGAAAGACGAGACAGAGGGGATATGTTAGAAACTTTTATATACATAAAGGGAATCAACACGGTAAAGGAGGAGAGCATATTTAACCCCTTAAGGACCAGGCCAATTATATTTTTGCATTTTCGTTTTTTCCTCCTCGCCTTCTAAAAATCATAACTCTTTTATATTTCCATCCACAGACCCATATGAGGGCTTAATTTTTGCATCACCAATTTTACTTTTACCAGTTTTACAATAAAATGTACGGTGCAACCCAAAAAATATTATTTCTGTGGGAAAATTGAAGAAATTGAAGAAAACCGCAATTTTAAATTTTTTGGAAGGTTTTGTTTTCACGGTGTACACTTTATGGTAAAAATGACATGTTTTCTTTATTTTGTGAGTCAATACGATTACGATACAATACGATTTTCCGCTTAAAAAAAAATCTCAAACTATTTTAACAAGAAAAATAGTATGTTTGAAATTGCCCCATTTTGACCACCTATAACTTTTAAATTTTTCTGTATTTGGGGAGATATGAGGGCTATTTTTTTGCACGATGATCTGTAGTTTTTATCAATACCACTTTTGCTTAGGTTTAACTTTTTATACATTTTTCATAATTTTTTTGGGAATAAAATGTAAAATGCAGCAATTTTAGAATTTTTTGTTTTTGTTTACACCGTTCACCATACGGGATAATTAACAATATATTTTGATAGTTCAGACTTTTACGCATGCGGCGATACTAAATATGTTTATTAATAATTTTTTTACACTTTTTTGGGGGTAATATTGTAAAAACAGATAATTTACATTTTTATTGGGGAGGGGATTTTTTTACTTAAAATGTTTTATTTTTTTTACACTTTAATAGTCCCCATAGGGGACTATTTATAGCAATAATTTGACTGCTAATACTGTTCAGTGGTATGCATAGGGCATAGCACTGATCAGTGTTATCGGTGATCTTCTGCTCTGGTCTGCTCGATCTCAGACCAGAGCAGAAGACCCCTGGAGACAGATGGAGGCAGGTGAGGGGACCTCAGTCCGCCATTATGTATGATTGGATCCCTGCGGCAGCGCTGCAGGCGATCCGATCATCCATTTAAAGTACTGCACTGCCGCAGATGCTGTGATCTGTATTGATCACAGCATCTGAGGGGTTAATGGCGGACATCCGCGCGATCGCGGATGTCCGCCGTTACTGGCTGGTCCCTGGCTGCTGACAGCAGCCGGAACCTGCCGCGCTTGACGCAAACACCGGTCTGGTGCTCGCGGTCATGGTGTAGCGTAAATGTACGTCATGGTGCATTAAGTACCACGGCACCATGACATACATTTACGTCTATTGTTGTTAAGGGGTTAAAAGAAGAAAAACTACCACTAGAGGACATTGTTTTAAATTAGAGGGGCAAAGGTTTATGTAGTAATATCAGGAAGTATTACTTTACTGAGAGAGTAGTGGATACATGGAATAGCCTTACTGCAGAAGTGGTTTAACCTCCGTTGTATGTAAATTGTGGGTTTGCGGGTTTTCTAAGAGATGCTATTTTTGAGTATCTTAATAAAAATAAATGTATGACCCCATATCAGCTTGGCTTTATGAGGGATCGGTCCTGTCAAACTAACCTGATCAGCTTTTATGAAGAGGTGAGCTCCAGACTGGACCAGTGGCAATCGCTGGATGTTGTATATCTGGATTTTTCCAAAGCATTTGATACGGTGCCACATAAAAGGTTGGTGCATAAAATGAGAAGGATGGGGCTGGGGGAGAATGTGTGCAAGTGGGTAAGTAACTGGCTCAATGATAGGAAACAGAGGATGGTTATTAATGGTACTTATTCTGATTGGGTGACTGTTACTAGTGGGGTACCACAGGGGTCCGTCTTGGGTCCTGTTCTATTTAAAATATTTATTGATGACCTTTTAGAGGGGTTGAATAGTAAAGTAGCAATCTTTGCAGATGATACTAAACTCTGTAAAGCGGTAAACACTATAGAGGACAGGGCACTGTTACAAATGGATCTGGATAGGTTGGAAGTTTGGGCTGGGAAGTGGCAGATGAGGTTCAACACTGATAAATGTAAGGTAATGCACATGGGGAAGAAAAATCCAGGCTGGGATTATGTATTAAATGGGAGAACACCTGGAACGACTGACATGGAAAAGGATTTAGGAGTCTTAGTTAATAGTAAATTTAGCTGTAGTGACCAGTGTCGGGAAGCTGCTGCCAAGGCAAATAAAATCATGGGGTGCATCAATAGGGGCATAGATGCCCACGACAAGGAAATAATTCTACCGCTGTACAAATCACTAGTCAGACCACACATAGAATACTGTGTACAGAACTGGGCACCAGTGTACAAGAAAGATATAGTGGAGCTGGAGAGGGTTCAAAGATGGGCAACCAGGGTAATATGGGGAATGGGAGGACTACAGTACCCAGAAAGATTAGCAGAATTGGGGTTATTTAGCTTAGAAAAGAAGAAGGCTTAGGGGAGACCTAATAACTATGTCTAAATATATCAAGGGGCAGTACAGAGATCTCTCCCATGATCTATTTATACCCAGGACTGTATCTATAACAAGGGGGCATCCTCTACATTTAGAGGAAAGAAGGTTTCTACACCAACACAGACGGGGGTTCTTTACTGTAAGAGCAGTGAGACTGTGGAATTCTCTGCCTGAGGAGGTGGTCATGGTGAACTCTGTAAAAGAGTTCAAAAGGGGTCTGGATGCATTTTTGGAGAATAATAACAACGCTGGTTATGTATACTAGATTTATAGGGACAGAACGTTGATCCAGGGATTTATTCTGAAGCCATATTTGGAGTCGGGAAGGAATTTTTACCTCTAGTATGAGGGTTTTTTGCCTTCATCTGGATCAACTCGGTAGGGACTCATAAGGGATATAGGTTGAACTTGATGGACTCTGGTCTTTTTCAACTTTATGAACTATGTTACTATGTAACAAAAACCATGGTAGAATACGGGGGGAAAAAAAACCCAACGTATTACAAACAAACCGCACGCAACCGAATGCATCAGGTTGCACACGGTTTCCAATGCATTGTCTATGGATACGGTTTCCGATATGGTTGAATGCGGTTTCAAGTATGAAACCGTACACGGAAACCGTGGGGCCATACCGTGGTGTGAACCCACCCTTATAGATCTTGAAATGTGATAAGAAAAAATATGAAAAACAAAGCTTTGTCCTTATAACCCCAAATAGGCTGATCCTGAAGGGTTTAATATGCTTACACATACAATGAAAGTGAGAAAAAGGAATTTGACATGTATTTTGCTCATAAGTCATCAGTGACATTTAATACGTGCACTTTTAGAAGGAACTCAGAAATTTATTAGGTATTTATAAGGTAATTGCAGACAGTGATATATTTCCCTTTAGTTCTCAAAGTATTATCTATATGGAAATCAACTACAAAAAAAAAGTTCAGCTATAATAAAATAAAGTCAAGGAAAATGTTACTAACATATCTTAAAAATAGTTGCTTTGATCTTTATATGCCATATTCAGTTATGTAACCTTACGTAGAACTTTACAGGTTTTTCATATGAGGCTGGATTTACCTCTCTAACTCCAGCAGGATTCACAGAGCTGGGTTGACAATACCTTTGCCCTTTTATCAGCAGCAGCTCATACAGAATTCCTTTAAAAGCGTACTCCTGTGAAAAACTTTTTTTTTTTTTTTTTTTTTTAAATCAACTGGTGCCAGAATGTTAAACAGATTTGCAAATTACTTATATTAAAAAATCTTAATTCTTCCTGTACTTATTAGCTGCTGAATACTACAGTGGAAATTATTTTCCATTTGAAACACAGATCTGTCTGTTGAATCACGAGCACAGTGCTCTATGCTGACATCTCTGTCCATTTTAGGAACTGTCCAGAGTAAAAGGAAATCCCCATAGCAAACATATTCCTAAAATGGACAGAGATGTCAGCAGAGAGCACTGTGCTCATGATGTCAGCAGACAGCTCTGTGTTTCAAAAAGAAAAGAATTTCCGCTGTAGTATTCAGCAGCTAATAAGTACAGGAAGGATTAAGATTTTTTCATAGAAGTAATTTACAAATCTGTTTAACTTTCTGGCACCAGTTGATAAAAAAAATAAAAAAAAAATAAAAGTTTTTCACCGGAGTACCCCTTTAACCTCTTAAGGACCCAGGACGTATGGGTACATCCTGGGTCCCGGTCCTGCGATATAACGCGGGGTCCCCGCATCATATTGCGGCGGGCCCGGCATCACGAAAGTGAAAGTTGCCGGTTAGCTCAGGGAGCTGCTCGGGATCGCCGCGGTATAATCTTGGCTGCGCAATTGGTACGAGTTGTGAATTGGAGAAATTCTAGATATCTGGAGAAGACCGTAGTAGATAAGGAGAAAGAGAATATTTATGAGGTGTTGGAATTAATGATTATGAAGAGAAGGGTTTAAATAGCACGATGTTATCGCACAAATTTAGAAAAATATGGGAGAGATTAAAGGAAGAATTACATATAGAAAATAGTTTTGGGTTTACACCTTTGTGGGGTAACAATAAATTTAAAGAATTGGTGGATTGTGAGTCAACTTTTTGGGATAGTAAGGGTATAAAACGATTGAAACAAATATTTGATAAAGGACAACTTGTCTCATTTGATCACATAAAAAGGGTGTATGATATTAACGATAATGATTGGCTGTATTACTGGCAGGTTAGCCATGCAGTCCATAACACGATAGATAAGGAGGTTTATGTAACACAGAAACACAACTTTATAGAAGCACTAATTCAAATAGAGCACTTTAAAAAAAAAAAAGGAATAGCAATTTTGTATAAGAAATTAAATAAGATTATTGGAATAAGGGGGACTGATAGAATTAAAGAAAAATGGTCTCGGATTGTGGGTACTGTGTCTGAAGATGATTGGGACATTATGGCCCAAAATATAAGTAAGGTTTCTCGTAATATGGAACATAAAATCACACAATTTAAGATATTACACAGGACTCACTACTCCGCGCTCCATTTATATAGGATGGGGGTGAAGATTACGTCACAATGTGTTAAATGTGGTTTGGAGGAAGCGGATTTTCTACATAGTTTTTGGTCGTGTGAAAAGATATCGGTTTTCTGGGAATCTGTAATAAAAGAGGTAGAAACTATAATTCCCGTGAAGATTCCTCGTACGATAGAGTTTATACTGTTAGGAGCTATTGGTAATATGGGGAAATACGAGTGCTTAATACATCGGATTCTGTTCTTCGCTAGATTGATTATACTAAGGAATTGGATATCCCCTAATGAATTACAGATAGAGGAATGGAAGGAAGGGTTAAAAATCATGAAAGATAAGGAGTTTAGGTGGATGAGGAGTAAACAGGGTCAAAGAGAATGTAGAAAGATTTGGAATATATGGTAGATCCCCCCCTTTTTTTTTTTTTTCTTTCTTTCTTTTTTTTTTTCTTTCTTCTCTCTCTCTGTGCCAGAAGATGGGGTGGGGGTGGGGTTGGGGGGGGGGGTATTAATAATGAATAGGCACAAAAAAAAAAAAAAAAAAAAAAAAAACTTTCTGGCACCAGTTGATTAAAAAAAAAAAAAAAAAAAAAGTTTTTCACCGGAGTACCCCTTTAACCTCTTAAGGACCCAGGACGTATGGGTACATCCTGGTGCCCGGTCCTGCGATATAAGGCGGGGTCACACGGTGACCCCGCATCATATCGCGGCGGGCCCGGCATCATAGTGAAGCCGGGACCCGCCTCTAATAGCGCGCGGCACTGATCACAGTGCCGCGCGCTATTAACCCTTTAGCCGCGCGCTCAAAGCTGAGCCGCGCGGCTAAAAACGAAAGTGAAAGTTGCCGGTTAGCTCAGGGAGCTGTTCGGGATCGCCGCGGTATAATCGCGGCATCCCGAACAGCTGTAGCACAGGAGGAGGTCTTCTTACCTTCTCCTACGCTGTCTGATCGCCGAATGAATGCTTCAAGCCTGAGATCCAGCCTAGAGACACAGCCCTGCATAGAATGCAGGTGCTGTATGTAGATCGTGAGGGGGTCCCAGCGGTGTGCCCACTCAAAATAAGACATCTTATCCCCTATCCTTTGGATAGGGGATAAGATGTATTTGGCCGGGAATACCCCTTTAATTACAGATCCACTGTAAGTTTAACCCCTTAAGGACCCAGGGAGTATGGGTACACCCTGACTCCTTGGTACTTAAGGACCCAGCGCGTACTCACCTCCTGTAGCGAGGGGGAGGTGGCGATGCCGTCACCTCCACAGGAGCGCTGCTATTGGTCGGATGATCGTCCGACCAATAGCAGCAGGCATAGGAGGGGTTAATGTCCCCTTCTCTCAGCTCTGCTCGCCCACCGAGTTCAGTCAGCGGGCAGAGCTGAGAGAAAGAGCCAGGGACCCCCCCTCTGCCAAGATCTGTGCCCATCAGGGCTGAAGAAGTGTCTTTAGTGCAGGGTGAGTTTGTATGTAGGGACAGGTAGGAGGTTGAAAAAAAAGTAAAAAAAAGTACAAAAAAATATTCCCCCCTCCCCTGACCCCCTAATAGGTCCTCCAGGGTCCGCCGCAGATTTTGCAGAGCAACCCGGGCCCGATTAGGGTTTCAGGGCACTGCATTTGGCCTCCCCCTTTTTTTTTTTATAACGGTGTGTATATATAAAAGTTACACCAAACACAAACACAACACACTTCCCTGCCCCCCCCTCACACACACACCCTCCCCGCCAAACCCCTCCCACCCCTACACCGTAGAAAAAAGGTGATGGCCCACCGGGCATTTTCGGCGGTGGAGGCATACACTTTACTTGCCTCCCACTCCGAATCTGCCAGTGTGGATGAGAAAGATCCGAATCTGCCAGTGAGGACGGGGAAAATGTGACATGCCCCCTGTCACGATCACACCCTATCGGTCCAACTGAGACGCTAGAGAGAGTGTGATGGTGCAAGGGTTAAAGCCGCCAGACCTCTGGGTATCCACTACAAGTCCCAGCAAGTCACCAAATTAACCCTTAGATAAACGTGTTTTACCAGAGTCTCCTTCAGAAAGGTGAGCTCATCTATTTAGAGATCAAAGACCAGAGCTGAGTAATTAAACATTTAATCTGATAAAAGGTATCACAGTGCTATATATATATATATATATATATATATATATATATATATATATATAAATACAGGAACAAATGACATACAGGTACAAAAATATATAAAAGAGTTTTGCAAGGCAAGTTCAGAAAACAAAAGATGAAGTTCTTACAGCATGATGGTATAGCAGTTCCAAGAGAGTGAGTTTCAGCTGTTCTTAGGATGGTCTTGTCAGCTTGTGGCCCAGCTGTTAACAACCCACTTTTAGTCTAGCATTGTTTAAATATCATATCTGCTTTCTTTGGAGGGAAACTCCATTCCCCCCTCCCCTCTGATCCCACCAGGTGGGGCATCTCTCTTCCTGACCCCTTATCTGTTTGATTATATGATAGGACCAGAGTGCATGACTTCAAAAGAGCCTTTGACTTCAAAGGAGATGTAAACAAACAGCCAGACCTCCCAATAAAATGCAATACACAAAACACAGTCTGAATGACCTCTCACCCATGTCTTGGATGATCCATCACACACAGTTATAATTTATAATACACATATAGGATTTTAATAATCAGGCATTGGGCCTGACACCTCCCCCTTAAGATGGGGACAGAGAGATCTTGCCTCTCCAGGCTGATAGATCTGTCTCCATTACTCCTCTATTTCTCTTCTTGACACCACAGGCCCTGCATTCCCTGGCAAAGATGGCACTGAAGGGGCCTATTTCCTCATTTAGCTGCCTTTTCTTTGCAGCTAAGAGCTGTGGATTGATCTCTACATCCTGAAGGGATCCCTGCTCTTAGCTTCCTCCACTAGGTCCAGTAGGGGATCACTACCCAGCCCTTCCTCTGGTGCACTACATACAATGAGTACCACCTTCTCAGGGTCACAGTATGCCATATTAATGTGGTACTGTCTCTGCCTCTGACCTTTCTAATCAAGGGCAACTACATATGTGGTGGGTTCTAGGCACTGCAAAATGGGGAAGGGACCCTCCCAGGCAGCCTGCAACTTATTCTGCCTGATGGGGTTCTGAACCATTACCTTCTGTCCCACTTCATAGACCCAGTCCCTTGCATTGTGATCATACCAGTACTTCTGCCTGGACTGTGCTGCTGTGAGGTTGTCATGTACCAGCCCAGTCAGTGCCTGCCTCTTGTCCCTGAATCTCAGAACATACTCCACCACAGAAGTCTCAGGGGCATGTAGCCCCCCTTCCCATTCTTCCCTAACTAAATCTCGGGGTCCCCACACTTTGTGACCATATAATAATTCAAAGGGCGAGAAACCTGTAGACTCTTGGGGTACCTCCCTGTAAGCGAGTAACAGATGGGGTAAATACTTTTCCCAGTCTCTGCCCTCTGATTCTACAAATGTTTTTAGCATTTGTTTCAAGGTGCCATTGTTACCGGACACTCTGTCCAACCAATGTAGAGGGTCGTGATCAGTTATGACAGTAAAATCCCTGCCATACAGGTATGGCTGTAATTTTTGCAAAGCCCAGACCACAGCTAGACATTCCTTCTCTATGACCGCATAGGCCACTCCCAAATGTCCTGCCAGGGGGGTCTCATGGGCCAACCTCAGCAGCTCCTTTGGAAAGGGACTCCCAGTACAAGATATCATTTTCCCAATATACCTGATGCCCATTTGTGTCAACATCTGTATGCTCAGCACGTTGTCTCAGCCCTTCAAGGGAATGGTCACTGCGCAGAGCTTCCCGGAAATGCTCATTTCCCTCCCCCCATCTTGGGGCATCAGGGAGCATATTTCCCCCAGGTGAGCTAGCATCTCAACTTTCCTCTCCCTCAGTTCCAGACATAACAATACAGGCATCATACACAGGGCTATCACTCCTTCCCTCCTCCTCCTTAGGCTCACAGGATTGGGACATATCACTCACTGCTGGTCCCTCATCCTTACATGTCACCAGGGGCAAACCAACCCCTCCCCCTAGCCCATCTCCACTAGGTTTTGGCATTGGCAATGCATTGTCACCACATTTTACAATACACCACATTCCACTTTTGGAAAACATTACTGGTTCAGTCATAGGTAAACAATTATCAATCCCCTGCACCCCCTCCCAGTTTCCACATCTCGCAGTGTCTCCCAAAGTTTCGCACAGTACCTCAGAATGAACAGGGCTCTCTCCTAGCCCTTCCGGTGTGCAGGTAGTGTCCTCTGGAGCATAATGACAGAGCATCCGACCCAAATCATTCCCCAGCAGAATATTAACAGGGATGTCCTCAGAGACCCTCACCTCCCGCAACCTTTGCCTGTACCCCAATCCAGGTACACATGGGCCATGGGCACAGCAGGCCGCACACCTCCAATTCCTTTTAAAGCCATGGTTCTTCCAGGGATGATGTCCTCTGTATCCACCACTTCAGGCCGCACCAAGGTAAAGGAGGCTCCAGAATCTCGCAAACCCACTGTCACCCGGTCACCCACAGTTACACTCTGCAGGTTATCCGCTCTTTTCTCCACCGCTCCGGACACCAAAAGAACGGCTGTGTGTCCTCCAGCTACTGGTGGAGAATTATTTTTGTTCGGGCAAGTGGCACTCAGGTGCCCAATATTGTTGCATCTGTAACATCGGCAGGTGTCCCCCTGACCCAATGTGGCTCCTGTTGCTTTTGGGAATGATGGCAAGATTTTCCCTGCTGCCCTGGTGGTGCTTAGTGGTTGTGTGGCTCCCCTCCAGGTACTTGCTCCAGCTTGTGCAGATCCATGCTTTGCTGCTGGCGCCCGGTTGTTGGCAAAGTCATCTCCTAGTTCTGCTGCTTCCATGGCTGTCTTGGGCTTGCGGTCCAAAATGCACTCTCTGGCTTCAAAGCTGTTTGGAGAAACTGATCCAGGACCATCAAGTCCTCCAGGGCCTCATAGGTAGTGACTTGTAGGTCCCCAGTCCATTGCCTGAATGCAGTCCTTAGCTGACCTGCATGTTCAGTGCAGCTTTCTGTGGCACTTTGTTGCAAAGTCCTAAATCTTTTCCGATAAGCCTCTGGAGTCAGATTAAAACTTTTTAGCAGGGCAGATTTTATTACCTCATAGTCCTGGTCGCTTTCAGAGGGAAGCGAAGCAAACACATCCAGAGCTTTCCCTCGCAACCGTGGGGTAAGATATCGTCCCCACTGTTCCTTAGGTAGATGGAACTACCGGCAAACCTTTTCAAATCCCCTCAGGAACACATCCAGATCACCATCTTTCTCCAACATGGGGAAATGTTCAAAGTGGGGTTTGTGGTCTCCTTGATCCTGCACATCACTCCGTGTGGATAAAGCATCCCCTCTCAGCCTCAGAACCTCCAATTCATGCCTCTGCTGGGCCTCTCTCTCTGCCGCCTCTCTCTCTGCGGCTCGTGCCTGGGCCTCTATTTCTGCTGCTTGTGCCTCTCTCTCTGCAGTTTGGTACTGGAGAAGCAGTTGGAGTTTCATATTGGCATCCACATTCCCAAGGTGTTGTAAGGCAGTCCGCATATAAGAGTCCAAGGCCTCATGTGGAGTACTGTCCTGATGGGGAGTAATGTTGTATTCCCCAGGAGATATCAGTCCTTGGAGGGCAGTTCCAGCTGTAGGACTTTGTCTCATGTCACTCAGCTCTTCTGCACGGGCATCATGCTCCACAAGATCAGCAATAAGTTGTTCCTTGTTTTTTCCTGCAGTATGGATGTCCTTTTCTTGGCACATTAGCTCCAGTGCAGGCTTGGCCTGCTTGCGATATGCCTCCATATTTCCGAGATGAGACAGAGGAGGTAAAGCAGGAGATGGGGAGGACAGAACTGTCTTGCACTCTTTTTGTATGTCTTTTAAACCAGCACTGGGCTCTGTCTTTGGAATTTACACACAAGAATATGTATGCAATTTCTTTTTAGTGCTAAGATTTCCTTACAGGTAAAATCCAGCAAGCACTAAAAATCTCTAAATATATCCCGACGCTGCCACCAGTTGTCATGATCACACCCTATCGGTCCAGCTAAGACGCTATAGAGAGTGTGATGGTGCAAGGGTTAAAGCCGCCAGACCTCTGGGTATCCACTACAAGTCCCAGCAAGTCACCAAATTAACCCTTAGATAAACGTGTTTTACCAGAGCCTCCTTCAGAAAGGTGAGCTCATATATTTAGAGATCAAAGACCAGAGCTGATTAATTAAACATTTCATCTGATAAAAGATATCACAGTGATATATATATATATATATATATATATATATATATATATATAAATACAGGAACAAATGACATACAGGTACAAAAATATATAAAAGAGTTTTGCAAGGCAAGTTCAGAAAACAAAAGATGAAGTTCTTACAGCATGATGGTATAGCAGTTCCAAGAGAGTGAGTTTCAGCTGTTCTTAGGATGGTCTTGTCAGCTTGTGGCCCAGCTTTTAACAACCCACTTTTAGTCTAGCATTTTTTAAATATCATATCTGCTTTCTTTGGAGGGAAACTCCATTCCCCCCTCCCCTCTGATCCCACCAGGTGGGGCATCTCTCTTCCTGACCCCTTATCTGTTTTATTATATGATAGGACCAGAGTGCATGACTTCAAAAAAGCCTTTGACTTCAAAGGAGATGTAAACAAACAGCCAGACCCCCCAATAAAATGCAATACACAAAACACAGTCTGAATGATCTCTCACCCATGTCTTGGATGATCCATCACACACAGTTATAATTTATAATACACATATAGGATTTTAATAATCAGGCCTTGGGCCTGACACCTCCCCAAAAATCATTTCAGCAAAATTCACTCTCCAAAATCCCATTGTCGCTCCTTCCCTTCTAAGCCCTCTAGTGCACCCACAGAGCACTTTACATCCACATATGAGGTATTTCCTTTGGATAGGGGATAAGATGTCTAAGCACCGGAGAACCCCTTTAATGCTTAAAGTGACAGTGGTCAGATGTGCAAAAAATGCCCGGGTCCTTAAAGGAGATGTACTATTCCTATTCCGTCCTGCCCGGGCTGCAAAAAAAGAGAAAACAAACTTTCACTTACCTTCCTACGTTCCCCCGGAGCTCGGCAACAGCTGATCGATCGGCAGGGCAGTCTAATTCCTAAGGCTAAGTTTCTACTTGTTTTCTTTTTTGGGAAACACGCCAATTCTTCCGCATGGCGTTTTTTTGGCCAAAAAACGCTGCGGCCAAATGTTAGCTGTAAATCAATGAGAAATCGCTAAATTCTTATTCCACTTGGCATTTTTCACTTTGGTGTTTTTTTTTTTTTAATCATTTTGGCGTTTTTTCACTCTTTTTTGGCGTTTTTCAGATCCTTGGTGGTTTTTACAAATCGCAGCATGTTGAGCCACTGGTGATTTTTTTTTCACTCACATGGAAGTCTATGGGAGTGAAAAAACGCCAAGAAAAACGCTATGTGGGTTTTAACTTTGGCATTTTTGCAGGCAATTTTTATTCATTTTTGGACCAAAAAAGTGATGGAGATACCTTTTTTAATAAAATTTCATAGGGTACCATTAAAAAAATAAAATAAAAAAGATACAGTACTGAAGAAAAACATTGCATCTAACAAAATATATATTTTTTATAACAAAATTTTAATTAATTTTTAAAACAGGGATCAATTTATGTGGGCGGGTAGGGCACTAAAAATGTAGCCGGCAATAATAAAAATGTAGTGTGTGTATATTTTTCACTTTTTTTCTTAATTTTTTTAATTTTTTTAGGTAGTACTACTACTCCCAGCATGGAACAGACTGTTTTTTTTTTTGCTTTTTTTTTCAGGCATTTTTTTCAACCCAAAAAACGCAGGCCAAAAAATCCTGGTAGAAACTTAGCCATAGCCCGGGACGTCACACAGTGCCATAGGCGTGCGCACGGGGTGTGCCGGGTGTGCCCAGGCACACCCTAATCCAGTGGCGTTGCGACCCGGGTGCGGCCCGTACCGGGTGACACCAAGACGCTCCGCAGCACCCCCCATCTGTGCCCGACTGTCCTTCACCAGCCCAGACCCCCGCTCCCCCGCTGTGCGGTGCGCCTGTCCGTCAGGCGCACCGCACAGCGCTGCCTCCTAGTCCTGTTTGTGCCCCGCCCCGCTCCGCTCTGGCTCACCTTCAGTTGGTCCGGTCATGTGACGGCGCGTTACTGCCGTCACATGACCATCAGGACGTTACGCTCTATTCAGGGACGCCGGCCCCAGAGCGTGACGTGACGGTACGCGGTTCTCAGGATTACCGCGCTGAGTGAGTGAATGTCATTTCAACCTGCCTACTGGGTCTGGGGGGAGGGGGTTAATCTGGGGGGTACTGCATTCCTACAGGGGGGGGAGAGGGGGTTAGGTGCAGTACAGTTCCCCCACATTAGGTGCAGTACAGTTCCCCCTCATTAGGTGCAGTACAGTTCCCCTTCATTAGGTGCAGTACAGTTCCCCCACATTAGGTGCAGTACAGTTCCCCCACATTAGGTGGCACCTAATGTGGGGGAACTGAACTGCACCTAATGTGGGGGAACTGTACTGCCAACCTAATGTGGGGGAACTGTATTGCAAACCTAATGTGGGGAAACTGTACTGCCAACCTAATGTGCAGGGACTTATACTGCCAACCTAATGTGGTGGGACTTATACTGCACCTAATGTGCGGGAACTGTACTGCACCTAATGTGGGGGGGACTGTACTGCACCTAATGTGGGGGAACTATACTGCACCTAATGTGGGGGAACCATACTGCACCTAATGTGGCGGGACTTATACTGCACCTAATGTGGGGGAACTATACTGCACCTAATGTGGGGGAACTATACTGCACCTAATGTGGGGGAACTATACTAACTGCGTGTGTATATATATATATATATATATATATATATATATATATATGCACGTGCGCAGCGTGAGTTTGTGCTTTAGGGTGCACACCCTAATGCAATAGGCTGCGCACGCCTATGCACAGTGCTTCAGCCTATCACCGGCCTCAGAGATGTCCTGCCTCAACCGGTGATACGCTGAATCGCTGTGTGACGTCTCGAGTTAAGGGAAGTAGGAAGTAGACAGCCCGGCCGACCGATCAGCTGTAGAGGAGCTCCGGGGGGACGTAGGAAGGTAAGTGAAAGTTTGTTTTCTCTTTTTTTGCAGCCCGGGCAGGGTGAAATATGAATAGTCCGTAGCGGACATCTCCTTTAACCACTTAAGGACCACGGACGGATGCGTACTTCCTAGCTCCCTGGTACTTAAGGACCAAGGACGTACACGTACGTCCGTGGGAATTTCCCTCCCCGCCACCCGCTGGGCGGGGACCGGACCGGGGTGACTGCTGATATCGATCAGCAGGCACCCCGTGCAAATGCCCAGGGGGGTCATTAGACCCCTCCCATGTCGTCGATCGTCGCAAATCGTTGGTGAATTCACACCGGCGATTTGCGGCGATTCCGGGTCATACAGATCTCCAGTGACCGGGAAAATAAGGGGGATTGGCGTTGTCCAAGTCACCCACGATCCCCCTGAAGGGAAAGGAGTGAGGTGGCAGGGGTGCCACCCCTCCTATCCCTGCTAAAGGGTCATCAAGAAGCGATGAAAAATAGCAGAACAGGGGGGCGGTGTTTAACTTTCGGTTTCCCCTTTCCGCCCACCCACAGTAGGCTGGGCTGAACGGGGAAACCGACGAGGACTGGCGGTGGTGGTCGGTGGCAGAAGAGGATGGCGATGCGGCTCTCTGGATCCTACGGAAGCCGGTGAGTTGCCTAGCAACATCTGGAGGACTACAGTTTGTGACCATTATACAGTGGTCTCTAAACTGTTGCCCTCCAGATGTTGCAAAACTACAACTCCCAGCATGCCCAGACAGCTGTTTGCTCTTTGGGCATGCTGTGATTTGCAGTTTTGCAACATCTGGAGGGCCACAGTTTGGAGATCACTGTGCAGTGGTCTATAAACTCTAGCCCTCCAGATGTTGCAAAACTGCAAATCCCAGCATGCCCAAACAGCAAACAACTGTCTCGGCATGCTGGGAGTTGTAGTTGCGTTCTCCAGCTGTTGCATAACTACATCTCCCAGCATGCCCTTCAGCGATCAGTACATGCTGGAGTTGTAGTTTTGCAACAGCTGGAGGCACACTGGTTGGAAAATACTGAGTTAGGTAACAGAACCTAACTGAAGGTTTTCCAACCAGTGTGCCTCCAGCTGTTGCATAAGTACAACTCCCAGCATGCATGGTCTGTCAGTACATGCTGGGAGTTGTAGTTTTGAAACAGCTGGAGGTTTGCCCCCCCCCCCCCCCCCCATGTGAATGTACAAGGTACATTCACACGGGCGGGTTTACAGTAAATTTTCTGCTTGAAGTTTGAGCTGCGGCAAATTTTTCGCCGCAGCGCAAACTCCTAGTGGGAAACTCACTGTAAACCTCTGCCAGTGTGAATGTACCCCTAAAAACACTACACTACTCTACACTAACACATAATAAAGGGTAAACACTTTACATCCCCTTACACTGTCCCCCCCCCCCCAATAAAAATTAAAAACGTATTGTACGGCAGTGTTTCCAACACGGAGCCTCCAGCTGTTGTAAAAAAACAACTCCCAGCATTTCTGGTCAGCCACTGATTGTCCAGGCATGCTGGGAGTTTAGCGACAGCTGGAGGCACCCTGTTTGGGAATCACTGGCGTAGAATACCCCTATGTTCACCCCATGCAATCCCTAATTTAGTCCTCAAATGCGCATGGCGCTCTCTCACTTCGGAGCCCTGCCGTATTTCAAGGAAACATATGGGGTATTGACGTACTTGGGAGAAATTGCACTACAAATTTTGGGGGGCTTTTTCTCCTTTTACCCCTTATGAGAAGGAAAAGTTGGGGCTACACCAAACTGTTAGTGTAAAAAAATAAAAATGTTTACACTAACATGCTGGTGTTGCCCCATACTTTTTATTTTCACAAGCGGTAAAAGGAAAAAAAAGACCCCCAAAATTGGTAACGCAATTTCTCCTGAGTACGGAAATACCTCATATGTGGGTGTAAAATGCTCTGCGGACGCACAACAAGGCTCAGGAGTGAGAGCGCACTATGTACATTTGAGGCCTAAATTGGTGATTTGCACAGGGGTGTCTGATTTTACACCGGTTCTGACATAAACGCAAAATAATAAATACCCACATGTGACCCCATTTTGGAAACAACACCCCTCACGAAACATAACAAGGGGTATGTTACGCCGAGGGCTCCGGGTCCCTGCTCCTCCCCGGAGCGCTCGCGGCGTTCCTCTCTCTGCAGCGCCCCGGTCAGACCCGCTGACCTGGAGCGCTGCACTGACTCTGCCGGCGGGGATGCGATTCGCATAGCGGGACGCGCCCGCTCGCGAATCGCATCCCAAGTCACTTACCTGTCCCGGTCCCCGGCTGTCATGTTCTGGCGCGCGCGGCTCCGCTCTCTAGGGCGCGCGCCAGCTCTCTGAGATTTAAAGGGCCAGTGCACCAATGATTGGTGCTTGGCCCAATCAGCCTAATTAGCTTCCACCTGCTCCCTGGCTATATTACCTCACTTCCCCTGCACTTCCTTGCCGGATCTTGTTGCCCTTGTGCCAGTGAAAGCCTTCCTTGTGTGTTCCTAGCCTGTGTTCCAGACCTCCTGCCGTTGCCCCTGACTACGATCCTTGCTGCCTACCCTGACCTTCTGCTACGTCCGACCTTGCTCTTGCCTTATCCCTTGTACCATGCCTATCTCAGCAGTCAGAGAGGTTGAGCTGTTGCCGGTGGATACGACCTGGTTGCTACCGCCGCTGCAAGACCATCCCGCTTTGCGGCGGGCTCTGGTGAATACCAGTAGCAACTTAGAACCGGTCCACCAACACGGTCCACGCCAATCCCTTTCTGGCACAGAAGATCCACCTCCAGCCAGCCGAATCGTGACAGGGCATAGTGAGCCTTAACACCCCACAGTTGTATGAAGAATTTTCATTGAATTTGGATGAGAAAATGAAAAAAAATTATGTTTTTCACTAAAATGCTGGTGTTACCCTACATTTTTCATTTTCACAAGGGAAAGTAGGAAAAATTTGTAACCCCATTTCTTATAAGTAAGAACATACCCCATATGTGGATGTAAAGTGCTCTGCTGGCACACTACAATGCTCAGAAGAGAAGGAGCGCCATTGGGCTTTTGGAGAGAAAATGTTTCCGGAATTGAAGGCCACGTGTGTTTACAAAGCCCCCAAAGTGCCAGAACAATGGACCCCATTTTGGAAACTACACGCCTCATGTAATGTAATAAGGGGTACAGTGAGCATTTACGCCCCACAGGTGTCTGACAGATTTTTGGAACAGTGGTCCGTGAAAATGAAAAATGTAATTTTTCATTTGCCCAGCCCACTGTTCCAAAGATCTATCAAATGCCAGTGGGGTATAAATACTCACTGCACCCCTTATTAAATTCTGTGAGGGGTGTAGTTTCCAAAATGGGGTCACATGTAGGGGGGTCCACTGTTCTGGCACCACAGGGGGCTTTGTAAACGCACATGGCCCCTGACATCCATTCCAAACAAATTCTCTTTCCAAAAGCTCAATGGCGCTCCTTCTCTTATGAGCATTGTAGTGCGCTAGCAGAGCACTTGACATCCACACATGGGGTATTTCCATACTCAGAAGAAATGGGGTTACAAATTTTGTGGGTAATTTTCTCCTATTACCCCTTGTAAAAATTTATAATTTGGGGAAAAACCAGCATTTTAGTGAAATTTTTTTTAACAACTTTAGCAAAAAGTCATCAAACACCTGTGAGTTGTTAAGGCTCCCTGTACCCCTTGTTACATTCCTTGAGGGGTGTATTTTCCAAAATAGTATGCCATGTGTATTTTTTTTTTTTTTTTGCTGTTCTGGCACCATATGGGCTTCCTAAATGTGACATGCCTCCCAAAAACTATTTCAGCAAAATTTGCTTTCCAAAAGCCAAATGTGACTCCTCTTCTGAGCATTGTAGTTCGCCCGCAGAGCATTTTACGTAGTGGAAATTTTTTTTTTATTCACACATCCGACTTTAACGAAAAGTCGTCAAACACCTATGGGGTGTTTAGACTCACTGGACCCCTTGTTACGTGCCTTGAGTGGTGTAGTTTCCAAAATAGTATGTCATGTGGGGGTTTTTCTGCTGTTCTGGCACCATAGGGGCTTCCTAAATGTGACATGCCCCCCAAAAACTATTTCAGCAAAATTTGCTTTCCAAAAGCCAAATGTGACTCCTCTTCTGAGCATTGTAGTTCGCCCGCAGAACATTTTACGTAGTGGAATTTTTTTTTTCATTCACACATCCGACTTTAACGAAAAGTCGTCAAACACCTGTGGGGTGTTTAGACTCACTGCACCCCTTGTTACGTGCCTTGAGTGGTGTAGTTTCCAAAATAGTATGTCATGTGGGGTTTTTTCTGCTGTTCTGGCACCATAGGGGCTTCCTAAATGTGACATGCCCCCCCAAAAACCATTTCAGAAAAACTCACTCTCCAAAATCCCACTGTCGCTCCTTCCCTTCTGAGCCCTCTACTGTGCCCGCCGAACACTTGACATATACATATGAGGTATTTCCTTACTCGAGAGAAATTGGGTTACAAATTTTTAGAGAATTTTTCTCCTTTTACCCCTTGTAAAAATTCAAAAACTGGGTCTACAAGAACATGCGAGTGTAAAAAATGAAGATTTTGAATTTTCTCTTTCACTTTGCTGCTATTCCTGTGAAACACCTAAAGGGTTAACACACTTACAGAATGTCATTTTGAATACTTTGAGGGCTGCAGTTTTTATAATGGGGTCATTTATAGGATATTTCTAATATAAAGGCACTTCAAATCCACTTCAAACCTGAACTGATCCATGAAAAATTCTGATTTTGAAAATGTTGTGAAAAATTGAAAAATTGCTGCTGAACTTTGAAGCCCTCTGATGTCTTCCAAAAGTAAAAACATGGCAACTTTATGATGCAAACATAAAGTAGACATATTGTATTTGTGAATCAAAATATAATTTATTCGGTATGTCTATTTTCCTTAACCCCTTAACGACGCAGGATGTATATTTACGTCCTGCGCCGGCTCCCGCGATATGAAGCGGGATCGCGCCGCGATCCCGCATCATATCGCGTGGGCCCCGGCGCTAATCAACGGCCGGGACCCGCGGCTAATACCACACATCGCCGATCGCGGCGATGTGCGGTATTAACCCTTTAGAAGCGGCGGTCAAAGCTGACCGCCGCTTCTAAAGTGAAACTGAAAGTATCCCGGCTGCTCAGTCGGGCTGTTCGGGACCGCCGCGGTGAAATCGCGGCGTCCCGAACAGCTGATCGGACACCGGGAGGGCTCTTACCTGCCTCCTCGGTGTCCGATCGACGAATGACTGCTCCGTGCCTGAGATCCAGGCAGGAGCAGTCAAGCGTCGATAATGCTGTGATCAGGATAAGAGATCAGTGTGTGCAGTGTTATAGGTCCCTATGGGAACTATAACACTGCAAAAAAAAGTAAAAAAAAAGTGTTAATAAAGGTCATTTAACCCCTTCCCTAATAAAAGTTTGAATCACCCCCCTTTTCCCATAAGAAAAATAAAACAGTGTAAAAAAAAATAAAAATAAACATATGTGGTATCGCCGCGTGCGTAAATGTCCGAACTATAAAAATATATCATTAATTAAGCCGTACGGTCAATGGCGTACGCGCAAAAAAATTCCAAAGTCCAAAAAAGCGTATTTTGGTAACTTTTTATAACATTAAAAAATGAATAAAAAGTGATCAAAAAGTCAGATCAAAACAAAAATCATACCAATAAAAACTTCAGATCACGGCGCAAAAAATGAGTCCTCATACCGCCCTGTACGTGGAAAAATAAAAAAGTTATAGGGGTCAGAAGATGACATTTTTAAACGTATACATTTTCCTGCATGTAGTTATGATTTTTTCCAGAAGTGCGACAAAATCAAACCTATATAAGTAGGGTATCATTTTAACCGTATGGACCTACAGAATAATGATAAGGTGTAATTTTTACCGAAATATGCACTGCGTAGAAACGGAAGCCCCCAAAAGTTACAAAATGGCGTTTTTTTTTCGATTTTGTCGCACAATGATTTTTTTTTTTCGTTTCGCCGTGCATTTTTGGGTAAAATGACTAATGTCACTGCAAAGTAGAATTGGCGACGCAAAAAATAAGCCATAATATGGATTTTTAGGTGGAAAATTGAAAGGGTTATGATTTTTTAAAGGTAAGGAGGAAAAAACGAAAGTGCAAAAACGGAAAAACCTTGAGTCCTTAAGGGGTTAAAAGCAGAGAGCTTCAAATTTAGAAAAATGCTAAATTTAAATTTTTTTCATCAAATTTGGGAATTTTTCACCAAGAAATGATGCAAGTATCGACAAAATTTTACCCCTGACATAAAGTAGAATATGACACCAAAAAGAGAACCATACCACACATTAAACAGAAAAGTAATAGAATGTACAAAATCAACTGAAGAAGCGGCATAACAGCGAAACGATCGTTGGGGTTCAGGTGTAGGTATGGTTTGACACCCTTTATTGTATACTTTTGGCAGGTATTACCCTTGTATCCTACCAGCTACTGTGGCATTTACTCCTTATACTTGCATATTTTGATGTATTTGTGTCCTACCATTGTCCTATATCTTTGTATGTCCACCAGTGCCTATTCATTTTTTGTTTTAATTTTAATATCTATCTTTTATTACTAAATTGTATTAATAAAGTTGATTTTGTACATTCTATTACTTTTCTGTTTAATGTGTGGTATGGTTCTCTTTTTGGTGTCATAATTACAAATACATACCTTTACCTACTATATATGTAGGGTTATATATACCTTTGGTGACATAAAGCAGAATATGTCACGAAAAAACAATCTTGGAATCAGAATGAAAAGTAAAAGCATCCCAGAGTTATTAATGCTTAAAGTGACAGTGGTCAGATGTGCAAAAAAACGCTCTGGTCCTTAAAGGGGTATTCCGGCCCTGAGACATCTTATCCCCTATCCAAAGGATAGGGGATAAGATGTCTCACCACGGGGGTCCCGCCGCTGGGGACCCCCGCAATCTTGTATTCGCCACCCACCTGTTTGACCTGCATGCCGCGCTGCCAGCTCACAAACAGCCGGGTGGTGACCACGGGGCCGGAATACCCCTTTAAGGCCAAAATGAGCCTGGTCCTTAAGGGGTTAAGGTGAAAATGGGCTGGGTCCTTAAGGGGTTAATGCCACTTTAATACATAGTTCATTTTCTGTTTAGAAGTAGGAACCATACCAGGAAATTATTGGCAGGTACTTTACCTGAAACAATGCAATCTGCAGTATTTTAGTGAATAATGGTCATGTTTGCTCAAGACAACTGACCTTAAACTTGCAGTTGTCTCAGGGAGGTCTTGGTGTTTACTTTTGCGACGTTGTTAACTTGGTTCTTACTGTGTCTTTCTCTAACTTATCTGCAGATCATGTTAGGAGGAGATATCGTTGCCTCTATTGCTTTGTGTGGCACTTTGGATTAGAACCACTGTAAGGTGTCCACACGTCAATCATTATATGGCCATGTTCACACTACGGAATTCTCGAGTGGAACTCCGCAAGCGGAATTCCGCGGTGTGAACTTAACATTAGTGTGAATGGGTCTACACGAGACCCGTTCACACTGCGGAATTTCCGCGGTGGACAATTCCGCCGCTGAAATTGTTCAGCGCAAAGAAAGAACATGTTCATTCTTTGCGCAGATTCCGTGAACACTGCATAGCCATCAATGGTGACGGCTCAGTGCCCTGCGGCCCTAGCGTTGAAGCACCTTCGTGGCGGCTGCCAGGCGGAATCTCCGCTCGTGGAATTCTGCCCGCGAGAATTCCGTAGTGTGAACATGGCCTAAAAGGCAATTCCACAAGGAGTAACTGCATCATGGTATTGGCTCTAATAAAGTAAGACATGTCAATACTTCATATTAATTAACTCCTTCAGGGCCGGGCTGATTTGGCCTTAGATGACCAAGCCCCCATTTTACAAATTTAGCAAATGTGTCAACTTTTAGGGTGGTTATTCATTGTTTTTTTTTTTCGGTGACACATTGTACTTTGTGATAGTGGTGAGTTTTTTTGTGAAAAACTCCCCAAAAAAATTTTAAATTGGAAAATCTGGATTTTTTTTTATTTGAAATTTTCTGCTTGTAAAAGGATACTTGTAAACTAGTTATTTATTCACTCTAATGGTAGGTCACACGTGCCTTATTTTGCTGCGTATTTGCTGCTGCATATTTTCCTACCCATTGAAATCAATGGGTAGCAAAATCAGCTGCATTTTTTGCTACCCATTGACTTCACTCGGTAGGAAAATACACAGCAGCAAATATGCATCAAAATACGATACGTGTGATCCTACCCTTCACACGTACAGTATACTGCACATATTTTATGCCCAGAATTTTAAGCTAGTTGACTGAATACAGCAATACATTTTCAGCTTCAAATCCTGTGCATTAAATATGCAGGATGTGTGACTACACCCTTAGGGTACGGACCCATACGGTCCCATATATTATTGAGCCCCCCTCTGTTAACCACCTAAATCCTACATTTGGCATTGACTGAATAAAAGGAAACTCTGGTCCTGGCTGTTGCAGTGAGATTCTGGGCATGGGCATCCGACTCCACGCTGCTCCTGTGAGCCGCCCACCACTGACCCCTGACCCCCCCCCCTACATTAACACAGCAGGAGGAGGCACCATAATCCTACGGCATCTATAAAATCTGGGCTACTCATAGCTGACAAACATTTAGGTAATGCTGTAGGGAAGGAGTTAACTCAATTAATCCATGTAAAACTTACATTTTGTGGCCTTGTTAACACTTTCTTGTAAATTTTTGTGTTTGTGGTGAAGAGACCCCTGTTGGTCCCCCGCAGCTCAGGTTCGACTCCTTCTGGTCCCCCAATCTCTTTTCTTCTTTTTGCTTCTGAAGTGAGTGATCAGAGCAGGACCTGCCCGCTCAGCCAATCAATGGGAGAGACAGGACATTAGTACAACTAGTGATTGGCTGAGCCAGCAGATTCTGTACTGAGCAATTATCTTGGGAGCAGGAAGAAGATTGGGTGACCAGAAGGAGCCAATTGCGGACTGTGGAGGACCAAAGGTCTCATATAGTATAGCTTTTTTCTCCTATTTTTGCATGGTCACAGCAGCATACTCTATGTATTTTTCAAAAACTCTGGGATACCCCTTTAAAGCTCCTGGCAGGTGAGAACTGGCTGGCACAATGAACGAAATTTTTTAGGTGGCTAACTCTGACTGGCACCAGTAAGGCATATGGAAACTTCTGATAATGTTAGACCAGAATTGGTGAGATTGTGTTTCTTACCCATTATGACTCTCTTGGCTGCCGAATGCTTTCATGTTCACCTTCTTGTATCTGCTGGTGATCTGACGTCAGTTAAATCTGTGTAATAAACTAGCCACCAAGTGTATGTATGGATAATGTTTATATAAGGCGTTGTTCCCTCATGTTATGAAGGCACATGGATTTTCGATTTATTAATGAATAAGGAAATGAAAGCAAACATATACAAATAATGAAGAGAATATCAGGAAGCATTAACTCCTTGAGGACTAAGCCAATTTCTGTTTTTGCTTATTTTCATAGTTTTGACAATTCTGCACATAGTGAAACCAGATATGTTCTTTTGGTATTTATTCATTTATTTTTACATTTTTGCATTTGGAAAATAGGAAAAGGGGGTAAAACAGCCGTCTGTTTTTCTTTATATTATTCACACCTGTAACATCTTGAGAGCTTCCCAGACAGTGTGAATAATATGATGGATGTGAGAAGTTTTCTGTTTACTATCAAATGAACTCATCTCCTGAATGATCTGATGATGGTCTTAACAATCGTACACCAAGTACTAGTGTTGTAATTCATTAAGCGTCCATAAATCACTCCTGACACCACAGTATTGTCATTTATCACTGTCCCCATCATCCGTTCCTGTTCTTCTCCAGGCACCAGCATAGTCTGACACATCCTGTATTCATTACTTAATGAGTTATGATTATATGTTTGTTTGTTTTATGTTTGTTTTTCTAATTTTTTTTTATCTAAGAGCCGAGGAACGTGCTCTCGAATCACCCAAAGTGCAAGAAAAAGTGTAACAACAAAAGTGTAACAACCCCCAACAAACCTTACTCTTCCCCTCCGGACCAAAAGGTACCTGCAAGGTTCTTGGTTCGATGTCCCTTTTTGCCGAAGCTACTAAGGCACCACAAATGCTCCCAGCATCCCCCTTGGCATTAGCCAAGGTATCTGCCTGCAGAGCCGATAGCGGTCGGTACCCTGCCCATGCAGGAGTACCTGGGGTTTTTGCAGGGAGGTGAGGAACCTGATGGCCACACACACCTCCCCTAGACCGCTAGGAGGGACACTCAGAAGGGCTACCACATCCTAACAATACTGTGAACACACAACCCGCAAAAAGTGACACAGTGACAAAAAGAAAGAAATAAGTGAATGTGTGCAGGTATACTGCCCGGACAGATCTATAAAAAATTTCTCTGATCCTAGCCAGAAGGCTGGGAATCAAGAGGTGAGTGCCACAAGGTGAAGAGATCATGGTGCCCGTGCTTCCTCTCAGTGAGCCAATTCTCCCAGTGAGTTTCGGCACCTCGGCATCACCACTCCCTCAGGCACTAAAGTACCTCGACTCTAGACCCTCTCAGCCTCATGGCAAGACCCGGAGGGAAACAGGTCACATCAGGGCGGCTGTTGAGCTGATTCCTCAGAACCAGCCCTGGAATGCCCTGTTACACCTGTCCCCTCCATGCAGCACCCATCCCCACCAGCTCCAAACCGGTGCTGTGGAGACCACTGGCATGAAACTGATAAGAACAGATACTACACTTGATCTTAGCCAAAAGGCCAAGAAGCGATGTTTGTTTACTTTATGTAACCCTCTTGTTGATTCTACAGAAGACAAAATCTAACTAAAAAAGTTAGTTTACACATATCGGTACACTAAGGGAAATTGATGAGCAGAGCAGAGATATATAATTACTAAGACAAGTTCTGCTTGTTACAATTTGTAAATGAGTTATGTTTATCAAGAGGCAATTTCTATGAACGCAAGGATGGGGCGTGTTGGCCACCGCTTAGTGCTGTGGTCAACACAGCTCCTTTCTTGGGGAGAGCCAGGACACTGTGCAGGAGATTGTGGGGGTCCCAGTGATCAGACCCTTATCTTCTATCCTTTGGATAGGGGATAAATTGTCCTACACAACATTACTCCTTTAAGTTACTTGATCAACCTTTTATGGTTTCAAAGATAACTATTGCTACACCTCTTGATATTGGTTTCTTTTGTAAAACTATCCATGTTGCAAAAATTGGGTTGGACAGGTCCATCAACAGACTCTAAGACCTTCCCATCCACAGACTATAAAGCTCCTATTACACAGGGCAACTAGGCTGACATTACTGTTACAATTGCGCTCCGGCCTGACTCCCTGTCCACGCTGAGATTCACATCGAGGGACACGCCTGCATGCGAGTCTCAGCCCGTCACTCACCTTCTTGTGTCTCTGCTCCCTGGTGTCCCCGCAGCTCCGGCGTGCATGCCTCTGCCCCCTAGTGCGTACGTGTGCCGGAGCTCTGTTTCTTAAAGGGCCAGTACCCAATTAATTAAAGTGCTTGCACCTGTCCCTGCTCCATAAGTATCTGCTCCTCCCTGCCGGATCTTTGGTAGTCTATGCCATTGTGAAGTCCTGTGTTCCTGTTATTGTGTATCTGTTCCCTGCTATTCTAACTACCCTATACCTGTGTTACCTGCCCTGTTCTTCTGCCATCCCACCACATCCTGCCAGCAAAATTCTGCCAGTCGCTGTCAGTGCCACGTCACCCCCCAGCTACCTGTGTGGACGAGTCGTGCAAGGGGTAGCGACCTGGGTGCCACCTGCCGCAGCAAGACCATCCCCCTTTGCGGCGGACTCTTGTGAAAACCAGTGGCACCTTAGACCCGACTCCCTGGCACGGCCCAAGTCTCCTTCCACACAGGCCCAGAGGATCCACCACCTGCTGTCCACCTGCCATGATTCCAGCAATTCCAGTTACAGTAAGATCCGGCCATGGATTACGCTGGGGCGCTTTTGTCTGATCTCTTGGATCTTTCCAAGTCTGCCATGGATCCTGCTGGTGTGCCTTTGCCTGATGATTCGGATCTGCCCACCATTGTGGCTCAGCAGTCACAGCAGTTAGCCCGTCAAGCGCAACAACTGGATTTACTTATGCCATGATGCAACAGATCTAGCCATGCTGCAGGAACAACAGCAGCAGCCACCTGTCCCTGAGCCTCCTCCTGTATCTGCAGCTTCAACTGGTTCCAAGCCTTCTTTGTCCCTGCCTTCTAAATATGACGGAGATCCCAAGCTGTGTAGAGGCTTTGTGACACAGTGTTCTATTCATCTTGAACTTATGGCAGATCTATTCCCGACAGAGCATACTAAAGTGGCGTTTGTCTTCAGTCTTTTGTCAGGAAAAGCCCTGGCCTGGGCTGCTCCTCTCTGGGATCGTAGAGATCCGGTCTCCTTGAATCTGTCTGCCTTCCTTGCAGCATTCCGCGATGCATTTGAAGAACTCACGCGAGCCTCCTCTGCCGAGACACTCTGCTGGACCTCTGCCAAGGAAACTCCTCCGTTGGTGACTACGTGGTTCAGTTTTGAACTCTTGCCGCTGAACTTTCCTGGAACATGAGGCCTTGTGTGCCACCTAGGGTACTCCGGTGGTCAACACGTTTTTCCGTTTTTGACTTACCCTATTTGTTTTGTTTCATTTCTATTGTTGTTGTTTAGCCTACTCTATTTCCGTTCTTTGTTGTTTTTTATCCCCCACTTTGTTTTCCTATCTTTGCTTCTATTTCCTGTTTCTTGCTGTGCTGAAAACTACAAATCCCAGCATGCCACATGCCTTGCTGGTTTGGGGCGGCTCCTTTTTTTGTTTGTTTGTTCCGCCCTTTACCCATCCTACTATTTTCCTGGGTCAGCCCCCTTATACACAGCACACTAATATAATCAGCCTTGGTTGGGATACACTGGCATACACACACAAAAGGGACTACAACTCCCAGCATGTATCATTCAGGAGTCTTCAGTCTGTGGTATAACACCACCATTGCATTCTATGTACTACCACAGTGTACTTCAGAGCTTCTGCTTGGTCTTCCTTGGTTGCAACGCTATTCTCCTGATCTCGACTGGAAGACCGGTGAGATCGCTTCTTGGGGACAATATTGCCAAGATCATTGTCTTGTTCCTCCTGTGTTGTCTTCTGTCAGACGTAAAGTCATAAAATGGGGACATTCTTGCTCACCATGTGGTCATCTTAGAAGATTCCTTGCCAGAAGTCTGCTAGTTCCTTTCAGCCTTTGCCCAGTCCAGTACCCCCCTGGTCTCATGTAGTGGCGAACTCTTTGAGTTCCCAAGAAGAGGGGGAGACCAAAGGGGGGTACTGTTACAGTGGCTCTCTGGCCGTGAGCGCTCCCTTCCCCGCTACCGGCGGGGCTGAGATTCGCCCGCATGCGAGTCTCAGGCCGTCACTCACCTTCATGTGTCTCTGCTCCCTGGTGTCCCCGCAGCTCCAGCGTCCGTGCCTCTGCCCCCTAGTGTGCACTCTTAAAATAACACTGGCTATCAGCTGCAGCAAAGAGCTAGCGACTGTTCATGTGCCTCTTCCTGTCTAGCACTTGAGCCGTGAATAGGTGCCAATTTATGAGATTGATACTCGTTTACATAGAACAACTAATAGTGCCCTTACACAATAATTGTCTAGCAGAAGACAAAGCCATTTGAAGATTCAGTTACATCTCCACAGCGCTTACTTCTTATGAGCTGATTCCAAAATGACCTATTAGATGTTATTTACTGATATCATTAAAGTTTATGTTGCATTTAAAGAAAACGATCACCCATTTACCCACACTAAACCCAATACAGCGGGTTATAGTGCGGGTGAACAAGAAACCGATGCAGGCTCCCTGGCTTATATACATACCTGCAGTCTGGCACCCGGTCCCTCTAAAGATCCTCATCTGTCTTCTCTGAATTACGCGCTGGAGGTGGGCCCGCCAGCTGGTTTTGAAAATGTATGGTCGTTGGTCATGTGAGCGCTTGTGCCTATTAAGCACTCACGTGACCAGCCACCATGAATATTTAAATCCATAGCACAATCAACAGTTACCTGCATGGTACTTATTTCTGTGGATTCCACATTCAAAAGCTGTAGATTAAGGCCAGCACATTCTCAGTGTAAGAATCACGGCAGGTGGTGGATCCTCTGCGCCTGTGTGGATGATTATGTGAGCCGTGCCAGGCAGCGGAGTCTAAGGTCCCGCTGGTTTTCACCAGAGCCCGCCGCAAAATGGGCTGGTCTTGCTGCAGTAGGTGGCACCCAGGTCACTACCCCTGGCACAACTCGTCCACACAGGTTGCTGGGATGTAGCATGGTACAGAAGGATAAGACAAGATGTGGCCAGGATAGCTGTAGAACAGGGCAGGCGGCACAGTAGCCGGGTCAGGTCACGGAACAAGGATCAGGTACATGGATAACCAGGAACACAGAATGCTTTCACTCAGGCACTAGGGCAGCAAAGATCTGGCACAGGGCAGGGGAAGGTGTACACACTTATAGGGAAGGAATAGGTGAAGACACTAATTAGGGCGTACTGGCCCTTTAAACCACAGAGCTCAGGGACTGAGAACACGGAAGACCAGGGAGGTGAGTGACGGGCTAGAACTCGCATGCGGACGCATCTCACAATGCGAATCCCAGCCCCGCCGGCAGGGGGGACATGAGAGGAGGGCACTTACGGCCAGCGTGTCTGGCCGGAGAGTTGACGTTGCACTCAGCCTTAATGTTCTGAGAACATACCCTAATGCATACAAAAGCCTATGTCCTATGTTGAGCGGCATTTACATTTTACATTAACAGTATATGGGGGGGGGGTCTGGTCCAGCTTGTCCACTTCGTAACTATTACTTGC